>NC_054700.1:21387129-21475860 GCF_016097555.1 Gigantopelta aegis | reverse complement strand
AGAGAGAGAGAGGGGGGGGGGTTAAAGTTTGTTTTGTTTAACGACACCACTAGAGAACATTGTTTTATTAATCATCGGCTTATAGATGTCAAGCATTTGGTAATTTGGACACATGTAGTCTTAGAGAGGAAACCCGCTATATTTGTCCATTAGTAGCTAGGGATCTTTCATATGCACCATCCCACAGACAGTTACAAAGACAAAGGGCTGGAGCCACACTGGCTGATCCTACATGATGCATGATAACAATAAAATAACATACTATAAACATATAAATATATCTCCAACATGGCAGCTTTAATTCTAAGGACAACCGGAAATGTATTATTTACTACACAGCGCGTGGGAGGCGTGGGCCGGACGCAATAAATCCAAATTAGATTTATGGTACACCACACTGTCAAACTGATCTGTCCACAATTGTCGATTTGGTAACCCTGACACTGGATTTTTGGCACTCAAGTACATTGATTTAGCAGCCAAGTAGTGTGCAAGGTGTCCACTAACTCAGGCATACAAGATCGGGTGCCAACAACTATATAAAATTGACGATATGAAAGTTCAACAGTGTCGTAAAAAGAATCATGGCAAGTAAACAGCTGAATAATAAATATTGCAAACTGTTTATACGTCCACTAGAGAAACTAATAAAAGCAACAAAGACTTCAGTGGTGAACAATATAACATCATCAACAACAACAAAAAAAAAAAAAAAAATAAAGAAAAAAATCACTGTAATAGTATGTATATAATTGTAATGCACAAGCACACATTAAGAATATTGTGGGGGTTTTATGTAATTTAAAATTAATCCGACATATTCATCAATTATTAAAGGATTCGTGTATAAGGTGGTATACCTACAGGGGTTAATCGAGATAAAATGATAATCTGCCGCCTTGTTGATGCAGTCTAGATAACATCGCCACAGATGGATTTTTACACCATCAATAATGCATACTGCGAATCATAAACCCGTTATTAAATAACCATTTCCACAAACAGGGCGAGTTTTGTTTCGTCTAAATGCAATCATTGTTTTGGATTTGATGTGTTCCTATTAATAGCACACACCTTTGTAGGAATCTGTTGTGTCGCCCGATTTTATGTGCTCCTATTAATGGCACAGATCTGTGTACGAACCTGATGTGTCGCCCGATTTGATGTGTTCCAATTAATGGCACAGATGTTTTTAGGAATCTGTTGTGTCGCTCGATTTGATGTGTTCCTATTAATGACACAGATCTGTGTAGGAACCTGGTGTGTCGTCCGATGTGAAATGTTCCTATCTATAGCAGAGATCCTTTTAGGAGCTTGTCGTGTCGCCTCGAAGGTCTGACGTCGTCCATGGCTAGAGGTAGCTACAGCTGCCTTTTGATGTCCATGGAGCGACTTCCAAACCCTGCGACCACATCATTCAGTGTAATGATATTTAAAGGCTCGTGGCACACTAATGTGTTTTGGGGTGATTAGAATATTAATTTTTGTCATAGCCGAAATGTACATCGCTCGCTTGATGCGCGTTCGGTCTACGATCGACCCCCGTCGGTGGACCCATTGGGCCATTTCTCGTTCCAGCCAGTGCATCACGACTGGTATACCAAAGCCCGTGGTATGTGCTATCCTGACTTAGGGATGGTGCGTCAAAAAGATCCCTTGCTACTAATAGGTTTCCTCTCTGTGACTAGTATGTCAAAATTACTAAATGTCTGGCATCCTTTAGCCGATGATTATTAAATCAATGTACTCTAGTGGTGTCGTTAAACCAAACAAACTTTAACAAGGTGTGTTCTTGGTTCCTCTAATGTCTAAAGAAGCTCAAGATACATGCAGCGTTTTGATGTGACCTGTTGCCACACGCCCCAATTTCGTTGATGCTCGTTTAAAAAGAATTACACTCTATATATCCCTCCTTGCATTGTTATATCACTCCTCTTCCCCTCTGCTTTACCAACACTGCCATAACCGTGACCCCATCACAGTATCTCCTTTAATTCCCTGCCCCGCGGCTTAGTCCTGTCCTGGTTAACCCCGCTCCCCCTTCTGTGTTGTTTGTTTTAACCTTTCCTTTTCTGTTATTTGCCCTCCCTTTCCTTTACCTACATTTCCTTGGCATTTCTTTCCTTTTCTTTAAAGGATAATAAACGAAAGATCGTGCAATTCCATTTACAAGCAGCATAAAATTGTATTATTCAACCATTTTGATCCAAAGTCTACGCAGGCACCCTGGAATGTTCAGCAACGATGTACAATAATTTGACAATGCAGGACATAGTAGTTCTATTTACGGTTTTGGAAACATGACTATTTTATTAATATGCCTTTTTCATCTTGGATGGTTGGCGGTATCAGAAGAATGAAAACTGAAGTCAACTATCTGCTGCTAATAAACGCAGCACGACTGAATAAGACCACATAGCTGCCTTTTGGTCTAAACGTCAGATGCAAGGGCAATTCGTTCTTATTGATCACCATCCATATAAGTTATTTAATCCGTGGAAATTACGTATCAAAATTGAAAATAACAAGACGGATAACATCGAGGCGTTTTGGAACCCTCTCTGTCTGTGGAGGGCGGGATTTAGCTCAGTCAGTTGAGTACTCACCCGAGGTGCTTGCGTCGCAGGATCGAACCACCTCTGTGGATCGATTCAACTGATTAGGTTTTTTTTCGTTATAATCAGTGCACCACATTTGGTCAAAGGCCGTGGTATGTTCCTTTCTGTCTGTGGAAAAATGGATATAAAAGATCCCATGCTGAATTAGGGAATAAATGTAGCGGGTTTCCTCTGATGACTAAATGTTTGACATTCAGTAACCGATGATTAATTACTCAATGGGCTCTAGTGGTGTCGTTAAGCAAAACAAACTTTAACTATCTATGGAGAACACGGCTGTTCCTCTTCTCAGGATCGAACCCCAAGAAGTAAATCGTATTTCGTTACCCCCCGTTTCAGATAGTGTTTCATAATCGAATATCAAGACGGGTTTCGCAACCACCCCGTGACTGTTATCACTAGTGGAACGTCACCACTCTGAGTCTAGTTGGTGACGTTGCAGCAATTTGTTTGTCGCTCCTTACGATTAAAATGCCTGCTACATAAGAAGTAAATATCGTGACTAAATATATAATTTTTAAAATAATGATAAATAATACTTCATGCAGTGTTTGTATTAGTGGTTACTATGTAAAAATGTCAATGTAATGGTATTTAGCGTCAAATTTAGAAATTGTGTTGTATTAGAGCGGGAATCTTTGTCTACCGTGTGGTAGTCAGCCACTCCGTGTTTTCGCTATAGAATGATCTCTGACAGAGAGAGAACGATCGTAACCGTACTTGTAAATGTCTGGCTCTCGAACGGCCGAGTACGCGGGCTACCTTAAAAGTAGCTCGAGTGTTCTATACTCCTATTCAAGTGTATATATGAGAGAAAAATAAAATAAAGTTTGTTTTGTTTAACGATACCTCTAGAGCACATTCATTTATTAATCATCGGCTATTGGATGTCAAACATTTTTACACAGTCTTAGAGAGAAAACCCGCTACATTTTTTCCATTAGTAACAAAGGATTATATGCATCATTCCACAAACAAGATATCACACACCACTGCCTTTGATATACCAGTCGTGATGCCCAATTGGACTACCGACGGGGATCGATCCAAAAACCGACCGCGCATCGAGCCAAAGCTTTACCACTAGGCTGCGTTCCGCTCCCAGATATGAGAAGAGGGCTTGAGAGCATTCTATGTAAACAGATCATCAATTTTCGACAGTCAAACGGTCACCAAGTACTATGTTTCTAAAAATACATACATTTTCCTAAATCTGACACCACAAATAATTGGCTTGATCATTTTCCTGTTTACTCATAACATTAAACTGACATGCTAACATGTAACGACCAACACAAGCGCAACACGAAGATCAATCAATCTGCGTCGGTCGGTAATCTGTTTAAGATTTTATGGAACCCAGTGTTAAATCACTCGCCCAATCACGTTACTCGTTCACCTCTGGCTTCAAGAATAAAATATGAATGTCGTCTGACAGCCAGTTGAGAAACATACGGAGATGTTTTTTCTCTCTTTCTTTCCCGAACCGGAAGCAGCGATGTTAAATTTAGCACGCGAATTTGTCTCGTGCAAGCAATTCGTCTCTATCGAGAAAGCAGAAGTCTCGAACCACGAGTTCGTGACCAGAGTGATGACTATTTTAGCAAAGTGATTACATTTCGGGTCTTTAAACGTGATGCACGCGGTCGAAAATGAAGACAAGTGAACGTTTGGCATCACGACAATTCTTTAGAAATACAGTCAAACTCAATGAAACGGATATTGTGTATGTAACAGATTTTTAAAAATAAACAATGAGTGAGAGAGAGGAAGAGACAGACAGACAGACAGACCAACAGGAAGTAAAAGAAAGAAAGATATAAGTAATGTTAGACATGGGCCGGGTTTTATGTGCGCAGTCAAAACCATGTCCTTCATATGTTTTTGATGCGCCAGGTTCCGCGCCCATAACAACGAAACCATGCACAAGATAGAGAGAGAGAGAGAGAGAGAGAGAGAGAGAGAGAGAGAGAGAGAGAGAGAGAGAGAGAGAGAGAGAGAGAGAGAGAGAGAGAGAGAGAGAGAGAGAGAGAGAGAGAGAGAGAGAGAGAGAGAGAGAGAGAGAGCAAGCAAGCAAGAGGACGGGAGAGCAAGAGGACGAAAGAGAAATAAATAAATAAATAGCGTTCAAGCTCTCTGTTGATGTTTGATCCGTGTGCGGGCCAGTTTAAATCCGTGAAGCTCAGTGTAAAGCGCTCACCTGGTTTGCGTCGGTCTAGGCTTGATCCCCGTCGGTGGGTACCTTGGGCTATTTCTCATGCTATCCTGTGTGTGGGATGGCGTTTATAAAAGATCTCTTGTTACTAATGAAAACTTATAGCGGGTTTTCTCTAAGACTGTATTTCATAACTACCAAATATTTAAGATCCAATAGCCGATGATTAATAAATCAATGTCCTCTAGTGGTGTCGTTAAACAAAACGATTTTTCAATGATATACGCATTACGCAAATGACGAGATACGGAAGAAAACATCATCATCATTAATATTGTTAAGAAGTCTAAACTGACACGTTCTTGCCGCGTGCTTTTGTATTTCACGTCTGTCTAAGCGCACGGGTAGTGTAGGTATATAATGGAAACGATTAAAGGGACAGACACTAGTTTTTAAACATTAAAGCATATTTTTCACCTAGACCCTAGTTTCAACCCGTAAAATGGACACTAAGTTTGGTTCATTTACAAACCTGTGAAACAAGAGTCTGTGACGTTGAAATACCCTTAAAAATAGACTAAAATGCGACTCCATCACAGTTACTTATCAGACGCACGTGCGTTTTTAAAAATATGAAAAATGCATTTTGTGGTATTACAAACACCAGGATGACCAGAAACACTTCGGTTGTACGGAGATGGATAATGTAAACACTAAATTTTAATAATCACAAACGGCTCTAATAGTGAAAAATATGCCTTTAGTGTTTAAAAACTAGAGTCTGTCCCTTTTCGGATTCACGCGATAAATACGCTGAAAACTGACATTTTACGCATGTTTTGGAGTTGTGAAACTAGTGTACAGTGAAACACAAAGATCGGGCATGTATTATTTATTACCCACATGAAGCTTTTCAAACATTTGCGGTTGAAATTAAATGTCATCAATGTAAACTAAACACCAGCGATCGGCACCGGGATTGTCGGTGGAAATCTGTGTACAATCCATGAACACGTCCGCTTAACGTCTGTTCATAATTTGCCCTTACAATTAATAACCCCACGGGTGTTTCTCTGTGAGTGACATTCAGCATATTAATGTGTGACATTCACTATATTAATGCTTGGCATTCAGTGTATATTATGTGGCATTCAGTATATGACTAATTTGTGGTCGTTTTGTCGATAATTTGCTTCTAAAAGCTGCAGTTTCTAATTTCTAGAATATCTAATTAGTGAAGTTCCAACAATTGATTATAATCGAAAATTGATCGGTTTGGCTTTACCAATGTGACAATAGATATATATTTTTAAAATCCATAATCGATCGCCATTGTTTAGTGAACTTTTAACTGTAATTGTTCCTCCAGGTTAAATGATGGACGATGTAAATATTTTGGTATTAGTTGGGGTTTTTTTAAAGTTCAATTAAAGTTTGTTTTGTTTAACGACACCACTGGAGCACATTGATTTATTAATAATCGGCTATTGGATGTCAAACATTTGGTAATTTTGACTTATAGACTTTAGAGAGGAAACCCGGTACATTTTTCCATTAGTAGCAAAGGATCTTGTATATGCACCATCCCACAGGCAGGACAGCACATACCACGGCCTTTGACATACCAGTCGTGGTGCAGTGGCTGGAAAGAGAAATAGCCCAATGGGCCAGCGACGTGAATCGATTACAAATCGACCGCGCATTTAGCATAAAATGTGTTGAGTGCGTCGTAAAATAAAACATGTCCTTCCTTTCTTTAGATATCACTGGTTCTATCGAAGATTAAACGGACACTAAGTTTAGTTAATCTACAAACCTGTAAGAAATCTGAATAAAGTTCCAATAGAGTTAAACAAGAGTCTATGTCGCTGAAACGAGGAAATACCCTTAAAATAGACTAAAACGCGACTCCATCACCGTTACTTCACAGACGCACGTGGGGTTTTAAATATATGAAAAAAAGAGCATTCTGTGGTATTAGAAACACCAGGATGACCAGAATCACCTCAGTTGTACAGAAATGGATAATCTAAACAATAAAATGTAAGTAATGTTTGATTTCAGTGATCATAAACTGCTATAATAGTGAAAAGTATGCCTTAGTGTTTAAAAACTAAGGTCTGTCACTTTAAACATATTCCATTAACTGCTTCATTTCGTCATGTCTTATTTCTTCTTCTCCATATATTGGTTGAACACTACCATTCACGTGTGTATGCATTTCTAAGTCATAATACATTCTGTGACAAAAGAGGCAATGTAGAGAGGACTTGATGAAGTCTATTTATACGAAGTACTGTCTGTTGGTAACTACCATGCTGATATTTAATATATGTTAACCACAAATATTTGAGTTGTCCACCACTAAGCCAAAACATCACCTCAGTTTAGATGAAGTGACATATTTGAAAGCTGTGGTGGCAGTACTCATGGCGGAAGGGAAGGAAATGGTTTATTTAACGACGCACTCAACACATTTTATTTACGGTTATATGGCGTCGGAGTACTCATGGCGGGTGCCACCGATGGGGCAGGATATGCTCATCTTTCGCGAGCACCAGATATCATTACTTTTATGACAGTGATTCATGCGTGCATGTCATCATAGCTGTAATTATTCTAATGCGCTCCGTCCGGTCCTAATTGCGATTTAGTAGACTAGTCTGTGAGTGGCAGTCCTCTTTGCGGCGATGCAAGAGAGAAAATCTCCGGTAAAGAATGTACTCGGGAGTGGCTGTCCTCCTGTAATAGACGATGATGAGAATAGACATGGAGATCTATTTCCGAAACCGGATTCTTTTCGTTAATTTCAACTTATTTTCGTGTCTATATCCAATTACAGTTTAAGCACGCTGACCTGGGCACACACCTCAGCTATCTGGGCTGTCTATTCAGGACAGTGGGTTAGTGGTTAGTGAGAGAGAAGGGGGTGTAGTGGTATTACACCTACCCAGTGAGTCGTTAAAACTCGCTCTGGTTTGGGAGCCGGTACCGGGCTGCGAACCCAGTACCTACCAGCATTGTGTCCAATGGCCTAACCACGACACCACAGAGGCCGGATTATATTACACTGCTACACAAAATAACGACAAGAGGAATGTGAATGTGTTGACTTTATGTCTGTATGAGTTTAAAGTTTGTTTTGTTTAACGACACCACTAGAGCATATTGATTTATTTATTATCGGCTTTTGGATGTCATACATCTGGTTATTGTGACTTCTTACACACCCGTTGGTGAGAACATCATTCGTTATTTTTTTTGATAACACATACTTGTTAACACACATATGTTTGTTAACAATTTCAAGACATATGACAGGCTGCTATACATTTTCATTAGTAGCAAGGAATGTTTTAATGAACCATTCCACAGCACATACCACGGCCTTTGATATACCAGTCGTGGTGCACTGGCTGGAACGAGAAATAGCCCAAGGGGCTCACCGACGGGGATCGATCCTAGACCGGTCTCGCATCAGGCGAACGCTTTACCACTGAGCTACATGCATGTTTAGAGACATCCCAGCAGGAATATTACATAGGTTATTGAGTGTCAAAAAAGGTAAATGTGTGCGTGCGTGCGCGTGCGTGCGCGTGCGCGAAGATCATTGATAGAAATTGCATTTGAAGATAGCGACGACTATCTTTGAATGACGTCGACAGACAGTGCGAGATATTGATGAAAATTATTATTAGAGATGAAATCTTTGTTGTCTTTTTTACTTAGCATTATCTGTCATATCGGATAATTGCAATTTAATGTAAGGGGAAATTGCTTCAAGTTTCATACGTTAACTTATGTGCTATTAGTATGGAGTGGGTGTCGCCTGTGTGGTTCGGATTTTTGTCCCAATCAGTTTTCGCCACGTGCTGTTCTATTAATCGACAACTAGGAGAACCTTTCTGGCTTACTTTATGGACATCGGCCATTCCTGCTGCCAGGAAGTTAGCCTGAGTACTCTGACGGTAAGAGAGCTAGACGGTTATTTGGACAGTTATCAACGCTCTGTAACCGTCGGAGACCAATCTATATGAATATTGCTAAACCTCTGCCTACCAAACGGTAGTGAAAGACTGCTGCTTTAACACAATAACAACCCCATGTTTGACGTTTACATCGATCATTTTCGAGGTCCCTGATAAAAAACAAAACAAACAAAAAACAATTCACATATTAAGTACTAATACGCACATTGCATGAAGAAACCCGTCAGACAATACGTATTTAACTGGAACATTACCGTCAGAGTACTCGGGCTACCAGGAAGGCACTGAGATGCCAGGGAATGTTTCCACATAGACGGTCAATTCTGTCTCCCAGATTCCTATCTGTGGCCAGAGTACTCCATTCCGAAGACGTTTGTTTCTATCATATTAATATATTATAATATCAAGTGAAATAGAACCTCTTTTATAGATGCCTTTTAGATCAAAACAGTATATAGTCTGTGTCTACCGGCCTCGGTGGCGTCGTGGTTAGGCCATCGGTCAACAGGCTGGTAGGTACTGGGTTCGGATCCCAGTAGAGACATGGGATTTTTAATCCAGATACCAACTCCAAACCCTGAGTGAGTGATCCGCAAGGCTCAGTGGGTAGGTATAAACCACTTGCACCGACCAGTGATCCATAACTGGTTCAACAAAGGCCATGGTTTGTGCTATCCTGCCTGTGGGAAGCGCAAATAAAAGATCCCTTGCTGCTAATCGGAAAGAGTAGCCCATGAAGTGGCGACAGCGGGTTTCCTCTCAAAATCTGTGTGGTCCTTAACCATATGTCTGACGCCATATAACCGTAAATAAAATGTGTTGAGTGCATCGTTAAATAAAACATTTCTTTGTTTTCTTTTTAGTCTGTGTCTGGTCGGACCAGAGTTCCACAATTGACCCGGCGATGCCTCCCGCGCCCCCCTTCAAAAAAGAATTGATTGCTAAAAAATGTGGGCATATGTCCTCATCGTCTGCCTTGATCCCTCCCTCATTGGCCGTGGTGCCCTAAATGCTTTAATTTCCTTCACATTCCCCATATAGCCAAGCCCAATATTTATTGTGTTCGACTTTTTCTCCAAATGACCTCATTTCGACCCACAATGTAATGGTGCATTCACAACTTATTATTATTTGAGGCGGCTCAGCATTATATCTGATATAGATGGCGCTGTTATAGCTTTACAATGTTGACGCGCAAGGTCAAAATGGACGTGTGCGCTGACCAGAGACGAGCAATATATAGAGGCTATTTCATGGTGGGTTTTTTTTTCGAATCCGATTTTTATGTCAACGAGTGATGTGTGAAAACCATATTTTCACGAATTGCTTGAAATCGCACAATTTTAGTGGCATGTCCATTTTACGTGTACTATTTATTTATTCCGCGGTTTTTTGTTTGTTTGTTTGTTTGGGGTTTTTTTAGGGTGTTTTTTTACGTAAGGTATGGAAAAAGAAAGAAAAAAAAAATGTTTTATTTAACGACGCACTCAACACATTGTATTTACGGTTATATGGCGTCAGACATATGGTTAACGACCACACAGATATTGAGAGAGGAAACCCGCTGTCGCCACTTCATGGGCTACTCTTTTCGATTAATAAGGTATGGATGTATATGTATAGCATGGGCTTGTATTTCCTCTATTAATGATTGGACGAGTATGGAAATAATGTGTGTACCTTTCTTTTATGCAGCTTATCCTTATCTGCCAGCTACATATGTCATAGCTCGTGTCACCCCCAGACCTCCCCTTATTGATATTGATATGTAGCCGACCACACTTTGCTCTGCGTCACGGCACGAAGTACAGCGCAGATTCGTTTCGCATACGGCCGTCGGGTTTCTTCGTGTAGCGTTGGTACTGTTTGACAGCATGTAAGTTTAATGTCATGACTGGACTCGAGCATAATCAAACTAAAACTCTGTGGCATCAGATTTAGGAAAACATGTGCATTTTAGATACAGTAGCTTGCGACCATTTGATTGTCGACGATTGCCAAAGCACTACATAGAGTTTTCTCTAGCCTTCCCTGCATATAAGTATCAATAAGGAGCGGTTGGAGGTGACTCGAGGTATATACGTACTAAAACTAATATATAACGCAGAGACTAATTCATTTGCTTACGACCAAAATATAATTTATTAAGTATTTTATTCAGTGTCTTTGATGGTTAAATACAGAACTACTAACATACCTATTTACGTCATACATTCTACAAATCCGAACTAAACCAAGATTTAGTGAATAATAATTAAAGTATTGTATTTCTTTCTTGTTCCATTTGTTCCCTCCGAGCTGAAAATCCCAATAAAGAAAATTAGTTTTTAAAGACATTTTAATAATAGGTTTCTCTGTCATATATCACGATTTTTCACGATCAATTGTATATTAATTTACGAAATTAATCAAAAGAACATAGTATTTATTATTCTGATACAAAAATAGCCCTCGCACGTTTAAAAGTCATATTTGATATGAAGGCGGATTGGATTGAAAGTAGCAGTACATTTTACCGGGTCAAAGTCCGATGTGCATTCAACTTTTAATACCACAGTTAATGCTACCGGTCCGGTCATTGATTATAAATTTATAAATTTGTATGTTGTCATAAAATGTTGTTTCATCCGGCCAGTAAATGTCTGTAATGTAATTTGAATTAGTATCAACGCACCAGCTACTACATGGTGTATTGCACTGGGAAAATGCGTGGGTTCCTACTAAAATATATTGAAAAGTTTTGTTCTGAACTACGGTAGTCAAACACGATTCTCGCCATTAGCGTTGGGCGGTATACCGTATATACCGTTTGCGCGGTATCGGTATCATGTCGATACCGAGTTACCTTACCCAGCAAATGTCAAAATATCGAAATTTCGGTATTGAAAAATTTCCACCGCCATTTAGTAAAGCACTAACAATATATTTGGCGAAGGCAAAATGGCTGAAAAGAAGAGAAATGAGAGCCTTGTGTATGTTATGTTATTTTAGATGTAATTAGTTGGGTTAGCATGCATTTAAAGCCGAGTATACCGAAAATACCGCTCGATAGTTGTATGAGTATCGGTACCGTGTAAATACCGAATACCGTACCCATACCGAGGTAAATCACCCCACACACATACAGATACCGAACCTAAAAGTTCAATACCGCCCAGTTCTAATCTCCATGTCTCAAACTAGCGACTTCAGGGTAAGCGACATAGTACATATATTTATATCCGTGGTTCATTGAAACGCTATATGTAGCAGTTTTAGCTACACAATATTACTATTGTCTTCTACGGAATTTGATTTAGTGGCACACACCCTGTAAAGCCGCTTGGCATTAATGCTTAAGACGTTGTAACGCGAATGTCTGTTACGTAATAGACTATATTTAAATTCCATATCGTAGCCGAAACTCGTCCTTTAAGTCACGTACGTCGACATCTGCGGTTTTTAATCGGGGAAAATGCTTAAGTGGAATAATGTGTGATTTGCGTTGATGTTGCAGTATGTTGTAAATATTTGTTGTCAAGTCGACCTTTGTTGGAAACGAGCGTGTGATTCTGAATGAATTGCTGATTTGTGTGTGCTCGTGTAGGTTTACGTTACTAGTAAATCATCAGTCGGGTCGATTAAATGGGACTTTGGTGTTTATTGTGATCTTAGGAATGATGTTAATGGTGGTGGTTGTTATGATGATGATGAGGATGAGGATAATGATGACTTGATGATGAGGATAATGCCAATGGCTATTATGGTGGTGGCGGTGCTGGGTATGATGATTATGATCATGATGATTATTATAATGATGATAACATGATGATGACGATAACAGTGATGATAATGCAGATGATTATTATGGTGGTGGCGTGCGGGTTATGATGATTATGATCATGATGATTATTATAATGATGATAACGATAACTTGATGATGACGATAACAGTGATGATAATGCAGATGATTATTATGGTGGTGGCGTGCTGGGTATGATGATTATGATCATGATGATTATTATAATGAAGATAACGATAACTTGATGATGACGATAACAGTGATAATAATGCAGATGATTATTATGGTGGTGGCTGTGCGGGTTATTATGATTATGATGATGACGATTATTATAATGATGATAACGATAATATGATGATGACGATAACAGTGATAATAATGCAGATGATTATTATGGTAGCGTTGGTCATGATGCTGGTCGTGGTGATTCTGACGGTGATGGTGATGATGCTAATGATAACTGTGATGCTATGCTGATGATGATGATGATGTTGATCATGATTAGGATGATGATAATGATGGTCATCATAACAACTATGTTGATATTGATGATGTTAATTATGTACAATTTATACTCATGTTTATATCCGATCATGATATTCGTTTGCACGTTTGTTGGCCGCTTGTATAATCTGACCAGAACAGAATGTGAGTTTGAGGAGAAACCTGCTTTCTTTCTCGTCGATGAATAATGATGAAAGATTCTGGGCAAAACAAATTTTTAAATATTAATCTGTTTCGGACTAGAACTTAAAGATTAACATGTCCCTGACCTTAACTTTGACCTGAACATGTCAGCGAGCCCGTTGTGCTATTTCTCGTTCCATCCAGTGCACTACGACTGGCATATCAAAGGCCGTGGTATGTGTTATCATGTCTATGGGATGGTACATATAAAGCATCCCTTGCTACTAATGGAAAAATGTAGCGGCCTTCCTCTCTAAAACTCTATGTCGAATTACCAAATGATGATTAATATATCAATGCCCTCTACCGGTGTCTTTAACTTTGACTAAACATTGACCCTGACTTAACCTGACCTGACCTGACCTAAACTAACGTGATAAAACCCTAGTAAAAGCAAATTTAGCTCTATGATATCATAAAACCGTCGTATATTATGACGTCACTACGACACATGCCATGTAGCCTACGATGGCTTTACGATATCGTACCGCAAAGATAGCTTCGGTCCTGTATTGATCTAGTATGACCTCATCCGTCCTGACTGACTAAAGTGACCTGGCCTAACATGACGTCACCTGACATGACCTCGTCTAATAACCATGACACCATCATTCTACTGCTGCTGTATCACCTCATTGTTACTGTGCTATCGATCATGTCGCCATTGATGCGATACCGCGATTGTTGCACACGTCGGTAAATGCTGTTATTACTACAAATAACACGACGTATCGTGTTGTCCATGATCGTGCCAACAATGTGCGTAATTTTTTGCATTCACTGAAAAGTTTCAAATGTGGCACTCGCTGAGTGTGTGTGTGTGTGTGTATGCGTGCGTGCGTGCGCGCGCGATAGAGAGAGAGAGGGGGGGGGGGGGGGGGGACAGAGGGAGGACAGACCTATAGAAAGGTATATTCTAGAGTGACAGAGAGGCGTATTTACGCACACAAGCAAACTCGCATTCACACACACACACACACACACACTCACTCACTCACTCACACTCACACTCACACACACACATACACACACACACACACACACACACATACATTGACACACGCTCACTCAAACATGCACGCACATAAATATGTACACACACACACTCACGCAAACGGATACACGCTCACAGTCATTCACCCAAACATACAGAGAGAGAGAGAGAGAGAGAGAGAGAGAGAGAGAGAGAGAGAGAGAGAGAGAGAGAGAGAGAGAGAGAGAGAGAGAGAGAGAGAGAGAGAGAGAGAGAGAGAGAGAGAGAGACAGAGAGAGAGAGAGAGAGAGACAGATGCAGACAAAGGCAGAAAGAGAAATGCATTAGTGAAATTGCTAACTGCTGACTAACACTGTGGCAAAGCAGCTCTCAAACTGTCTGATACCATACGGTAATAATCGCACTGCAATCGTTCTGCAAAACGAAATCATTACTCATCAAATTAGTAAGCAACCAAAATACGTGTTCTGCAAATCAACGTCATTTCTCTTAAGGGCCTTTCAAAATCTGTAACATTCTCGTGAGCGAGTGAACAGTACACTGGGAAGAGGGGGGGGGGGGGGGGGGGGGGGGGTCTATGTTGGGGGGTAATACCAGGTATAATGTTTTTAAAGCGAGAAAGAAAAAAAAACCCCAAAAAACAATCAAACAACAGTAAACAAAAATATAGTAGTATCTTGCAAAATCCACATTTTTGATGCACACTTTCAGAAAGGGCGAGCAAACATTATCATTTGTAAGCTTGTGAAAATGTAAACAGTTGTGAATGGTCTCTAGTTTCTATACCTATACAGCTGCATGAAACATGAAACATTATAGTCTACATGGTAATTAATTAATATTTTTATACACCCGTTGATGAGAACATCATTAGTTATTGGTGGTAACAAATACTTACGGCGGGTGAGCTCAGAGTAACAACTAATCGGTCGTCGGAGTTGTATACGACGAGAATCGAGTTGCTGCTCAGTCTAACAACTGGACAGCCGTAGAAGTCGAGAGATCGGCGAGTTGGCTAACTCCGTCGTTACTGTTGGTGGTCTGACACTAGCATTAGATACCATTTGTCTTACAACACGTTTGAAACCGAATCTAACTCGCTTTTTCTCGTTAGATATGTTTTAAAACAACTCGCTGTAAGATACTTGGTATGTGACGGAACTCATGTATTCTTTATTTAAAGAATTTTATTTTTTTTAAATATATTTAAAGAAAAATGCCTGAAATATCTACTGTCACTTAATTAATGTTGTTGAGTATATTACCATTGACACCCAGTAGCCGATGTATTGTCCGTGCTGGGATGTCGGTAACCATTCCTTCATTCCTTTATTCCTTATATCAGCAAGAGACTTGGTCATATACCAAAAATACCTTCCTAAGAATATTCTATGATATTCACCATTACTCCCATATATCATTCGATTTTTATGCATTCATATATCCATGTATATTAGTACTGTTATAATATGCTATAATTATTGTATATAATATGCTATAATTACCGTATCATTCATATTGTATAGAATCATTTGTCATAACATGACTGTAAGATAAGTTACATCCCTGCCAATATCATATTTGTTTCTGGGACAATGAATTTGTTAAACATATGTATATATGGCCTATGATAAATAGTCCACGGATGATGAGTAGGCATCCGTTATATAAATCTATGATATCTGGCACGCGAACGCTTCGAGCGCATCGCCGTATAGAATTAATTTGTCGTGGTTTATAAATCAAGTATATATTAGCAGCAATAGTTGTTTACCTACGAATAAAATCCACATTCAACATGAATTATTCTAACATAGCGAACATTAATGTGTGTGTTCTTTGGTTATAATTGTCACTTTTACGACCGAAATAGGATGTTGGTACTCGCTATATTATAAAAGGGGTGCCATAAAATAAACCACATGAAACTAACAAAGTGTGCAAGAACTTGCATTGCAAGATGTGATGTATAATTTATTATTGATAAGTCCCGTAAAAGGATATACTATGTATACTATACTTAACTCCAAAAGAAACGCGAATACGTAGATTGGAGGTTTTGAGTGCACTCATTGAAATACGTCCCAAAGTTCTTAAAATAATCGTTTCTATGAAAAACTTAAACAATTCGTAAAGATGAGATTTCATGTTATTGACATGTTAAAAATCGAGGTCGCATTGTCATTTGAAATGTCAAGGCCATGGCGCTTCTTCAATGGCGTCACATGCCACTCAAACATGTCCACTAATAGCGGGTGTGTCCGACATTGCTGGCCATGACCGCCGCACACCTCCTACCCATGGAGAGGAAGAGGTTCCTGATGAAGGCCCTGGGCACGTTGTTGTAGGTGTCCACGACGGCCTGGCGGAGCTGCTGCTGTGTCACCACGGGAGCAGGGCGTTGGTTCATCATGCGCTGAACCTCGTCCCACAAGTGCTCGATGGGGTTCAGATCCGGGTTTAAAGCTGGCCAGTCCATTGTGATGATGTTGTGCTGTGCCAGGAATGCCTGGGTGGCCCGTGCCGTGTGTGGCCTGGCGTTGTCGTGCTGGTAAACCATCTGACGGTGACCCGCGAAAAAAGGCACCACCACAGACGTGAGCACTTCGTCGATGTAGCGCTGTGCTGTGACGCCCCTGCCGCGTCCTCGGCCGTTGTTGTCGAAGATGACAGGTTGTACACGACGTCCCCAGGATATGGCACCCCACAGCATGACGGAAGGCCCTCCCCAACGGTCCCTCTCCATAACACACGCATCTGTGAAGCGCTCACCTCGACGCCTTCACACCCTCATACGACCGTCGGCCCTATCTAAGCAGTAGCGGCTTTCGTCGGAGAAGACGATGTTCTGCCACTGTCGGTTCCGCCACTGTCGATGCAGAACAGCCCAGTTGTGTCGTGCAAGGCGGTGTCGCTGTGTGAGACGTTGTCCAATGTACGGTCGACGACAGTTCAGATGGATGGCGATCAGACGACGTCGTACCGTGGTGTAGGAAACGGGGCGGTTGTGGGTTCCCACTGTCTGCCGGGCTGTTGTGGTGGCTGGTACGAACCGATCACGCATGTGAGTTCGGACGATGTAACGGTCCTGGCGCTGTGACGTCACTCTGGGACGGCCGCTACGTGGACGGTCGACGACGTTGTTGTTCTGTAGAAATCGGTCTATGAGACGGTAGATTGTCGAGACATGGACACCGAAAGCACGTGCAACCTGCCTGGCATCCATTCCGGCCTCCAAATTCCCCAAAGCTCTATGTCTGGAATCAGCGTTAAGTCGTGGCATCGTTGTATCGCTACTCGTAAAATGAGTTGAACATTGCTGTCTGGCGTTTCTTTTATACCCAGGCCTGGTAGTGTTTCACGTGCAATTCGCATCTTTCATGATCCACCCGTTTTGCATTCCAGATCGATTTTGGTCGTCAATTTCAGCACGTGCGTGACGTCACACTGTACTCGTTTTTTTCATGCGTTATGTGGAATTGGATACGCTGACAAGATGGCTATTGGTCAACTTAATCGATTTGTACATAGTTTATTCAAATGTGGGTTTTTTAATATTTTAAAATTTTCGCGTTTCTTTTGGAGTTAAGTATATGTATACAGGCATGCACACATATACATGTATGTATGTATGTATGTGTGCGTGCGTGCGTGCTCGCGTGCGTGCGTGCGTGTCTGTCTGTCTGTCTGTCTGTATGTATGTACTAGTATGTATTGAAGTTTCAATATCTATACATTGTATGCATGTCAGATTTGACTATTACATACATAGATATTAACGCACTGGCGCAGGGGATAATTAAATCCTTTCTGGCCTCATAAATTGTCTCATACCATTTTGTAAGCGTTAGAACCTGTGGCACCGCAAATTTCAGACATGTCACGATACGTTCTCAGCTATCGAGTCATACGAGCCCTTGACATACATGAATTTCATTAATATTGACATAAATAGTAGCGTACTAGCGCAGGGTGTGTGTGTATATATGTACATGTATGCATGTACATACATTGTGTGTCCGTGCGTGTGTGCGTACGTATCTACGTATCTGTGTTTCTTCAAAAACGAGTCTCTCTCTCTCTCTCTCTCTCTCTCTCTCTCTCTCTCTCTCTCTCTCTCTCTCTCTCTCTCTCTCTCTCTCTCTCTCTCTCTCTCTCTCTCTCTCTCTCTCTCTCTCTCTCTCCACAATATCTATACCAAAGAGGTGTTACTTTATGCACCGCCTGATTACCAATCCAGTGTTAATTGAATGCTGTTCGGTAATAAAAAAAAGGAATAAAATAATTCTGATTAAATATTAATTAATATGTATTTCCTTGCAGATACTGCTAGCCATGTTATCACTCATCACAAATGGACGTTATGACAGCCGTTCCGGAAGGTCAAGGATTGACCTACTCAAGGCCATTCTTCTAGAACAAAGGTAAGAACAGAAAAACCCCACCACATCAATATAAACATTCAACAGTTAATTCAATAGGCAGTTCTGTCCCGGGTCAGATCACTGGCTATCCAGAGACCAGACCTGGGATGGACATGCCTGAAACGCTAGTGGTATAGTGACATGTGAAAATACTCTAAATCTAATTAAATTTTCAGTGTAAAATCTGCTTGGCTGTTACAACTCTGTTTAACCTTTTAACATGCATATTACATACAACCTCTCGCCTGAATTATTAACATCGTCACATCCATCGTGCTTTTTTGTCATCCTAGCATGGTAAAAATTTAGAGTCTAGACTCCAGCGCCATGGCAATGCCATACACATTTATGCGTTTGACGTCATTAAATATTTGAGTCTAGAAGCTAAAGTTGTATAAGCCGTGTCCATTTGGTTGGCAGTGTGTTATAATTAATTTTATTCAAAAAATGAGGTATACGTAACCTAGCACATGCCTAATCTATTACAAGTCAAATACGAACAGCATCAGCTTGTAGTCTAATTTAAAACATAACATAAATAAATAACACAAGTAAACAAAGAGGACGAAGAACATGAAACCCACAAGATACGTTGCATTGTAGAGAATGCTAAAAACAAACCACCCTTTACTTCAGGAAATATTACTCCTTGCTAGAAACACAACATCTATTATAAAAAAATTATGTTTCGTTAGTAATCGTACTCCCGAGCAGCGCTGGGTGAAATAAGTAATTAGAAAAAAGAGACATGTTCTATTGTTATGTATTATAAAATGACACACACGAGACGCCGCCATTAATAGTACATGCAAGTCATCTAATCAGTGGACTGGGGAGACAATAACCACTCCGGATGTAAGACTGAATTCAATTCTGCCAGGACCAAGCCTACGTTCGGGTCAGACGTTTTGGGGTTTTTTTTCGCTGAATGTTTGAAGACTGTTTTGACTGGTTTCCGAAGTGGTCATTAGGTTTATTGTGTAGCGTAAACATCTGGGGCCTAATTCACAAAGCTCTCTTAGGCTCTGCTAGAAAACAAAACATCCTCTTTGCAAGTCATTTTGCATTGCACTACGATATCGCAAAGTTGCGAGAATTTAGTAAATTAGGTCCCAGCCTAGCAAGCGTGAAAGATAAACGGCAGGCTGGACTTGCCACTGATACACGTGGTTATTTAATGGTTGTATGTAAAGTCGAAGCCGTACCAAAATATTGTTTGGCGGGCGCACATTCAAGCCCGCGGCTAGAGAACTTTAAAAGTCTAGATCCAGACACCAGTAAAGCATCCAGACTTCATCATCTTCTTTATCATCATCATCATCATCATCACCACCACCACCACCATCGTCTTCCTACTCCTCCTCATTTTCTTCTTCGTTGTCATGCTTTGATTTGGAGGCCTATTGTATCAAAAAATACCACTGTGTGAATCATGTCCTCTTTAGAAATGAAATAAAATTGAATATTTGTGTTTAACGACGCACACAACACATTTTATTTACGGTTATATGGCGTTGGACATATATGTTTAAGGACCACAGATATATTGAGAGAGGAAACCCGCTGTGGTCACTTAATGGGCTACTCTTTTTTATTAGCAGCGAGGGTATTTTATATACACCATGCCACATACAGGATAACACATACCACGGCCTTTGATTTACCAGTTGTAGTGCACTGGCTGGAACGAGAAATAGCCCAATGAACCCACCAACGGGGATCGATCTCAGACCGACCGCGCATCAAGCGAGCGCTTTTACCACTGGGCTACGTGTCCTCTTAGTGTTCCAAAGCTTGTCAGCCAGTGTTATTTTCTTTTCTTTTCGTTCGGCCAGTTGTACAAGGGGAAAAACTATAGGATATATGCTCTGAAGGCTATGATCCTGTTTGACATGGACACTCGTCAGTTAAAGTTTGTTCTGTTTAACGACATCACTTGATCACATTGAGTTATTAATAAATGGCTATTGAATGTCAAAAATGTGGTAATTCTGACATATAGTCTAAGAAAGGAAACCCGCTACATATTTCCATTAGCAGCAAGGGCTCTTTTACCACGGCCTTTGATATACCATTCGTGGTGCACTTGTTGGAGCGAGAAATAGCCCAATGGGCCCACCGACGGGGATCGATCACAGAGCGACCACGCATCAAGGCATCATTAAAAGAAAGTACTAGGTTTTAAATGCTTGGTATTTGTGTCGAGCATAGCTCTGCTAAAACCTCCAGGGGGCAGGATCTAGCATAGTCGATACTTGGGCCTTGCTACTAATGTGTCAGAAGTATCAAATGTGTGACATCCAATATTCGTTGATTAAATAATGTGCTCTAGAGGTATCGATAAACACAGTAAACTTTATTCAAACTGAATCTAGACATTAGTGTTTTACAAGCAAAGGGCTCTCACTCATTTCAGGGCACGGTCGCGTTATTTAGATCGGGGATGATGTGGCTTAGAGTTGTCATTCATGCACTTTGGTATTTTGGTAAGTGGGTGAACGTAGTCTTCGATGGTTATTTTGCGAGAAGCAGACGCTGAAATACTCCCCTAGACACCATTTCTTATGCTTCCAACCGATTATTCAATATTGTTGTCGACAAGCGTCTACTTGGTAGGACTGCAGTATTAGAACACTATTTGTGGGAGAAGGTAGATTGTGTCTATTCACGCTGTGCTTTCAATGGGGTTGTCGTCGTTTAAAAGATCACCGACAGCATTATTTTGCATAGATGCTGACACCATGTTGCTGATTATTTCTGTCGACTGGTACAGATGTTGACGTGCAATAGCTTTAAAAGAAACACCTATCAATTGCATGCTGTACATTTGCCATCTTAGACTCTCTGGTAGTCGTCTATGTTCAACTGAATGAACAGGTCTGACGCGTTCAGCCTTGGTAAAGTCAAAATGGTAAAAGGTCAAGGTTGCACATTACCTCAAACGGGTAAAAACTGAAGAGTCATGGGACGAATACAAAATAGGACCATCGATTTCAAATGCTTAAACATTTGAATGATATTCATTATTAAAATATATAGTGAATGACCTTTTACTTGCTGATATTATCACTGCTGGTTCTATGCAATATCGTCCAAACTGGAACCTTTTTTCTTCCGAAATATTCAACCCATTTGTTTTCCTAAATTAAAATCTTTGTCGTGTAACAGTTTGAAACACGGAGGACAAGGAATAGATTTATATTTTAGCACTGACATTTGCTTCACCGTCTGCGTTATCGCATTTAATAGAGATGTCGACACACGCAGACGACATTTGGCCGCGCGTGATGATGTGACGACATATGTCAATCATTTTCTCGGCAAGGCACCAAATTTAGTCTCTAACATTTACCGATTAGGTTGGTATTTGGTCGGATGTACGTGCTAATGCAATCCCGCCGACCCGGTCTGTTCAAGCCGCACGAACAAGGTCCTTCAGACGGCAAATTCAAATCCCATTGAGCCTCGATTGCCCATTATAACACGCCGAATGAGACTACGCTGGGCGTTTATCCTTCGTTGAGTATCGGCTTACACTTCATTTCAGTCCGGGATTTGGCGAAAATGAGCCAAACGCAGGCTTCTTGTTCTTAATCGAATACAAATTAACAATATGACAATAGATGGCCATACAAGAGACAGTTTGCGATACCAGCTTGTGACACTGGGATTGGGTACATCGCAGAACTAAGATTGTTTTGTTTTAAAGTAATAATAAGCGTTTGATTGAAAACATATTTATTCTTCAACAACAAAAAGGATCGGGCACAAGTTTGCCAACTTACTAGGTCATCGCCTATATACATACAATATAATGGCGACAATTACTTACTTATAATATAATAGTAATATACACATATAAAATTTGTATACAAATGCATTTTAATAACTATCAAATTGAGGAAAAGAGGGTATTATGTACAACAACTAGAAACGAAACAATGAAGTATAATGCAATCAAATCATTAGACTGTTTAAATTAAAACGATGTTTTTGTTTAATAAATTTTTGAACAAAATTTTTAAAATGTTTATTATAGCGAACACTTAAGGTATTTCGACCATATAAATGCAGTTGTAAAGTTATTGCCTCTGTTGCTCGTATGTTTTTACATTGAATTGTTGTTCACAATGAAAAAAGTAAATAAGCCTTGAAAGAAAGAAATGTTTTATTTAACGACGCACTCAACACATTTTATTTACGGTTATATGGCGTCAGACATATGGTTAAGGACCACACAGATTTTGAGAGGAAAGCCGCTGTCGCCACTACATGGGCTACTCTTTCCGATTAGTAGCAAGGGATCTTTTATTTGCGCAAACCATGGCCTTTGTTGAACCAGTTATGGATCACTGGTCGGTGCAAGTGGTTTACACCTACCCATTCAGCCTTGCGGAGCACTCACTCAGGGTTTGGAGTCGGTATCTGGATTAAAAATCCCATGCCTCGACTGGGATCCGAACCCAGTACCTACCAGCCTGTAGACCGATGGCATAACCACGACGCCACCGAGGCCGGTAAATAAGCCTTGAAGTAGTTTAAAATATTCCAAGAACAATTCCATTATGTTTAGATACAATGACACACATAACTGAAAGCTGCAATTGCTGATACCTACCTATATTTCGGGTGTGTAAAATATTTAATAGTACGTGAATTTTCACCGCTATTTGTCATAAACTGTTCCCCGTTTGATTAAAATTTAAACCCGTTTATTTTCAAAATTCCTTTATATTAAGACGACATATCGTTAGGTCGCAACCAATGTTTCGAGTGCCGTGAAATTTAGTTTTAAAGTTGCAATGTCGCAGAACATGCGTATGAATCCGTACCGAGTCTAATATTTTAGAGATATACAATCAATGTAATAAAACAAAATTAAATAAACAATAAATGTCACAAAGTTTAAAGTTGCATGTGCATCATTTTGATTTTCGCTCCCCGAATACATAAAGTACAATGGCAAACACCGTATGTACATCATGTCCAAAGGACAACTTCGCTCATACATTTTATTTGACGGAGGGACGTAGTCCATTGGTAAAGTGTTCGCCTGATGCGCGGTCGGTCCAGAATCGATTCCCGTCATTGGGCCCATTGGGCAATTTCTCGCTCTATCCATTGCACCACGACTGGAAGATGTATATCAAAGGCTGTGGTATGTGCCATCCTGTCTGTGGGGTGGTGCATATAAAAGATCCCTTGCTACTAATGAAAATAAGTAACGGGTTTCCGCTCTAAGTCTATATCTCGAAATTACCAAATATTTAAGATCCAGCAGCCGATGATTAATAAATCCATGTGCTCTAGCGGTGTCGTTAAACAAAGCAAAGTTGTTCTTATATCTTATAGCTAGTTCTATTAAAAAAATTATCTCAGCAATTTAGAAATAATAATAAATGAAGAAGTTTGTTTTGTTTAACGACACCACTAGAGCACATTGATTAATTAATCATCGTAGTCATCAGAGAAAACCCGCTAAATGTTTCCTAATGCAGCAAGGGATCTTTTATATGCACGTTGCCACAGAAAGGAAAGCACATACCACGACCTTTATACAAATGGAGTGCACTGGTTGTAACGAGAAAAAATTCAGCTAGTTAATAAATAGATTGATGGACGTAAGTGTGGGTGGATCGATGGATAAACCGATATATTGAGAGAGAGAGAGAGAGAGAGAGAGAGAGAGAGAGAGAGAGAGAGAGAGAGAGAGAGAGAGAGAGAGAGAGAGAGAGAGAGAGAGAGAGAGAGGCATTTAGTTAGGTAGGAAACTAGATAGATAGTAGTTAATAAATAGATTGATGGACGTATGTGTGGGTGGATGGATGGGTAAACCGATATATTGAGAGAGAGAGAGAGAGAGAGAGAGAGAGAGAGAGAGAGAGAGAGAGAGAGAGAGAGAGAGAGAGAGAGAGAGAGAGAGAGAGAGAGAGAGAGAGACAGACAGGCAGGCAGAGACACAGAGAGAGAGATGGATAAATACACACGTACGTATGTAGGAAATTAAAGAAGTCGTAAGTACATAAATAGGTTGAGACAGAGAGAGAGAGAGAGAGAGAGAGAGAGAGAGAGAGAGAGAGAGAGAGAGAGGGGGGTGATAGATAGAGAGACGAGGATGAGAGAGAGCAGAGTTAAGTAACGTACTGTAACAGTGCTGACACTAGAACAGAATACTATTTATATTTCAGCCCATTCATCTTTACTCCCCCGCCATTGAAATTTTAATGGGACCGGGTGCATATCTATTTACACCATCACCATATATAATTAAAGGGTTGAGGCTTCTGTTTCTTACACATACACTACAGCTTGCTTTAAATCTTTGAATCCGTCGTATTTTATGAAGCACTGTTATCGTTCTAGTTGCTATCACAAACAAATCTAAAAGATCAGTTTGAATTTAATCTCATGAACCTTTCTTAAGTTGCAGAGTTATTAATAACATGTTTGTCTCAAATAGGAGAACGAAGCATACGCACTAAAACCATTGATTCAAATGGCAATAGCCAAACGAAAACGATCGGGATGGTTACTTAACGACACCCGAGCACATGTTTTAACCATGGCTAGACTTTCTAGGTTTTGACAGGCCTCGGTGAAGTCGCGGTTAAGCCATCGGACATAAGGCTGGTAGGTACAGGGTTCGCAGCCTGGTACCGGCTCCCACCCAGAGCATGTTTTAACGACTCAGTGGGTAGGTGTAAGACCACTACACCCTCTTCTCTCTCACTAACCACTAACAACTAACCCACTGCCCTGGATAGACAGCCCAGATAGCTGAATTGTGTGTCCAGGACAGCGTGCTTGAACCTTAATTGCATATAAGAACGAGCACACGTTAAAATGAAATGAAATGAAAAATCGTTCATTAATAGGAACCCTGTATTAGCGATCCTGAATCCAATCGACGTACAATGAAATAACAGACTGGAAAATGGTCATGAGAAATCATTCCTTAATATGTACCCATTATAAGTGAACATTAAGCCAAATTACTTACAATGGAAAACACATAAGTAAGTAACAGACCGAAAGAAAAGAAAAGAAAAAAAATCCCAAAGGCCATGATAATCGTTTTCCAGTTGACTGGTACTGGTAGTCATCTACAGAGAGATCTTTTGTATCAATTAAAGCGTATCATAAACGCGGCGTTAAACGACGCCGGATGACCGTGCTTCGCAATCCGCTCGATTCTATTCCGTGAGGATTTCACTGAATTTGAAAGATCGTTCTATTGTGATTGGATCAAACGTCATTACAGCTTGTAAAGGGCAACGGGCAACTGTAGGACATAATAACAAGCAGGAAAGCACAAAAGCCACATTTCCCAGCTAACGTCTATTGAAATATGCAAGGCGTAAGTAACCGTAGGCTTTCACAAGACTTGATTCAATTTCCGACATTAAAAGGGTTAATTGTATCAGCTTGGCGCGTGGGAGTAAACTGATCGTGACTGTTAATAAATTCCCGATCGTTTAAAGAGTTCAGCTCGATATCTTAAGGCTTTCAATCAGTCTCGTCTCGATAGGTAGGATGTATACCTTTGTATCCTTGCTCAAAGACTGGTATATTAAAAAAATCACATGGTATGTGCTGTCATGTCTAGATGTACACATATAATAGTATTTGTATGTGCTGTCCTGTCTCTATAGAGATGCACATAAAATAATCCTTGCTGCTAATTATTTCTGAAGCTTAACATGGGAAGCGTAAATATCTAATTATGTGGGATGTGCTGTCATGCTTGCAGAAGTGTCCAGGTTAAATAATTCTTAAATAATCGTGAATTCTTAAATACAAACATTTCTGTCTGTATGTCTGTCTGTCTGTCTGTCTCTATAATCTATATAGCTACCTGTTGAACGCTCACATGGGATGCTTGCATGGCAGGATCGAATCAGCTCGGTGGATCTGTTCAGCTGATTGGATTTTTCTCGTTACAACTAGTGCACAACTCTGTCTTTCTGGATATATATATATATATATATATATATATATATATATATATATATATATATATATATATATATTCATTCATTCATTCATTCATTCATTCATTCATTCATTCATTCATTCATTCATTCATCCATCTATCCATCTATCTATCCAGTTCACCGCGTAGAGTTTGTAATATTACCATTATCTTCTTAGAGTGATCCGAAAAGGGAAGCAACTCACATTAGACACCTCATATGGCCTTTAGTTCTAGAAACCGGCCTCGGTGGTGTCGTGGTTAAGCCATTGGACATAAGGCTGGTAGGTACAGGGTTCGCAGCCCGGTACCGGCTCCCACACAGAACGAGTTTTAACGACTCAATGGGTAGCTGTAAGACCACTACACCCTCTTTTCTCTCACTAACCACTAACAACTAATCTTCTGTCCAGATAGCTGAGGTGTGTGCCCAGGACAGCGTGCTTGAACCTTAATTGGATATAAGCACAAAAATAACTTGAAATGAAAATAAAATGTTCTAGATGCAGGAATCAGCCTGTTTTACACCATAATTACAATTACCAACATTGAATAACATAACAGTCAGATCAATTCCGACTGTAACAAAATAAAGTAAAGAAGAGGGGCACGTTTGTTAATGGACCTACATATCGCTGATTGGCTGCAATAGTGACGCAATCTCTTATATTTATTTCCACAAAAGATACAGAGAACGAGAAAGAGGAAACAACCGGAAGTCGCGTGAACCACTCATACAAAATAGCAACATTTTGTGTCATTTACCAATAAACAGGACAGCACATACCTCTGCATTTTTGTATGACTACACAAATAGCTGAGCTTTCTGTTTAGGACAGCGTGTTTGAACCATAATTGAATATCAGTAATTAGGAACAAAACTGTAATAGAAAGAAAGAAATGTTTTATTTAACGACGCACTCAACACATTTTATTTACGGTTATATGGCGTCAGACATATTGTTAAGGACCACACAGATTTTGAGAGGAAACCCGCTGTCGCCACTACATCGGCTACTCTTCCGATTAGCAGCAAGGGATCTTTTATTTACGCTTCCCACAGGCAGGATAGCACAAACCATGGCCTTTGTTGCACCAGTTATGGATCACTGGTCGGTGCAAGTGGTTTACACCTACCCAATGAGCCTTGCGGAGCACTCACTCAGGGTTTGGAGTCGGTATCTGGATTAAAAATCCCATGCCTCGACTGGGATCCGAACCCAGTACCTACCAGCCTGTAGACGATGGCCTACCACGACGCCACCGAGGCCGGTACAAACGGTAATAGAAGTAATATCATTAAGGTATGTCACCTTAAACGACATGTAATTGGTAGTCCTTGATTTCTAGGGGCGGAACGTAGTCGAATGGTAAAGCGCCCACTTGATGCACGGTCGGCTCAGCATCGATCCTCGTCGGTGGACCCATTGGGCTATTTTTCGTTCTAGGCAGTGCACCTCGACTGGTATATCAAAGACATATACAACTTCCCTTGCTACTAATGGAAAAAAATGTGGCGGCTTTCTTCTCTAAGACTATGTGAACATTATGTTTGAAAACCAACACCCGTTGATTAATAAATCAATGTGCTCTAGTGGTGTCGTTAAACAAAACAATTTTCTTTAAACGTTTCTTGATTTCTGGTCTATGTTGTGATTGTTGAATCTGTGAGGTGGCCCTTTAAAAACCTGACTGCAAAATGAGTGACATTTTCTATCAGCGCCGCCAGAGGGCGCGGGTCAGGACTCCATAGAAAACCGGAAGTCTCGTAAAGGTCACACATGGTCGGAAGTTTAATGCGATCATCGGTTACTAAAAGTCTTCGCGGCTATTAACCAGATTAGCGAGTCGAGACTGGATTCCGTAAAAATGTTACCGCCACATCGAGTAATGGCATTTGTTTCACGTAAAAATACATTTGAGTAAATTGCATATGCAACGAAAGTGATTAGCTGCAGCCCTTTTTGATATGTCAGAGGTGGTGAAATTGGTTATTGGTTAGTGCAATTCACTAGTTGAATTAGTCGGTTGGGAGAACTAGAGGATTGCAGGTGTTGCGTGTTTGTTATTTTAACCTAGAAAGCAAACCCCTGAGAAATCACCAAAATTTGCATGTAATTCACAGTTGCTATAATTCATGGTTTTACTATCTCACGCGTGTGTTGCAATTCTTGAGTTTGCCACACATTATATTATACTAACGCTAGATAATATTGGATTTCAGTAATGTTAAAACATTTACGGTCGTAGCTAGTGTGAAATAACAGTGATATTGGAAGTCAAAACTGAAATGTGGCACATTGATAGTGTATTTTGCAGATACACAAACGTGGCACTTTTTTTCTTATTTTTCTTCTTCTTTCTGTTGTTTGTTTCGGGGGGGGGGGGGGGGGGTTGAAGGGTACAACTGCTCCCATGCACAACACAAACTGCGTTGTTAAGATACAGACCTGTCACTATTACGTTTTGAAGGCCATCTCCGAAACTCAACAGTCCACCGACGCAAATTGGTTTTCATTTTACACAAATCAAATCTCGATTAACTCTATACTCGAAAATATCTCGACGATCCATGAATTGCAAACTTAGACGTAACGTCTCTTTAATGCATTGTCCAGCCGGGCACGCTGTATTGGAGGAATAATGAGCAAGGAAACGGTGACACAGATTTCACGAAATTGCTGTCTAGAGATAAAAAATCCACCCACGCATTTAAAGACTTCATAAGCGCATCACTGCCAAGCCGTCGTGCAAGCCTTTTTAGCAGTATTGAAATATTATCATAATTTTGAGTGTTTAAGAGGATTTGAACGTCCTGAGTGTGGTTATTTTAGAACGGCTTGATCCGAAATGACTCCTCCACAAAAGCACTACATAAGAACTATGTATGTAGGTGTACATGTAGAACATACTTATGTATGGTTGTGTGTCTGTGTGTGCGTGTGTGTGTATATATATATGTGTGTGTATGATTATGTGTCTGTCTGTGTATGTCTGTGAGCATGTGTGTGTGTGTGTGTGTGTGTGCGTATGTATGTATGTATGTGGTGTGTATATACATATACTATGCATACAGAGAGAAAGAGAGAGAGAGAGAGAGAGAGAGAGAGAGAGAGAGAGAGAGAGAGAGAGAGAGAGAGAGAGAGAGAGAGAGAGAGAGAGAGAGAGAGAGAGAGAGAGAGAAAGAGTCAATCAGTCAGTCAGTCAGATACTGAGTCACTTATTCGTCGATTCATTCAGTCACTGAATCATAAATGTTAGAAGATTTTTGTTTGTTTAGTTTGTTTAACACCACTAGAGCACACTAGTTTATTAATGATCGACTGTTGGATGTCAAACATTTGGTATTTTTGACATATAGTGTTAGAAAGGAAACCCGCTACCTATTTCCATTAGTAGCATGGGATCTTTTATATGCACCATCCCACAGGCATGATAGCAGGTACCACGGCCTTTGATATACCAGTCGTGGTGCACTGAATCGAACGCGAAAAATCTCAATGGGCCCAGCGACGGGAATCGATCCCAAACCGACCTTGCATTAAGCGAGATGAACTGTTATATGCACCATTCCACAGAAAAGATAGCACATACCACGGTTTTCGCTGGCTGGAATGACAAATGGACCAATTGGCCTACTGACGGGGATAGATCCCAGACCGATCGCGTATCAGGCGAGAGCTTTACCACTGGGCTTCGTCCCGCTCCTTGTTAGAAGAATTATTTCAGTTACTTACTTTAACATATTTATACCGTTAAAACAATACGTTTTTCTACATATTACAATTCAGACAAAACTTAGGCTAGATGACGATATAGTTTATGTTACGATAACATTGTAGTTTTATGATTATTGTCATCCCAATATTTAATGAACAATAAACATATAAAATGTTTGGCACTCCACATTTTCATATTTGCAAGGAAATGTCAGTGTAAGTCACGCGATTTAAAAAAAAAGAAGAGATTTAACCATATTTTAGCAATCATAATTTTTTGTAGAAAATTGTACTGGCCATTGTTTCAACCGCTAGTATATATTGAATAATTATATACTAAACACACACACACACACACACACACACACACACACACACACACACACAGATACATATATACACACACACAGAGATACATATATACATACATATATATTTATATATGGAATAGATAATAGCATTTTAAAAAAGTCAACGTTTTATATTACCGGTAAGAGGGGTTTAGTCGCGGTTACTTTTACTTCGTAAGTATTTCTGTGTCCACCTCAAACTTTGACACGGAAGTCTAGAGTTTAATCCACTGCAACCCAAAATAACAGGAAGCGGGCATTGACGGCTATATGACGTGTTGGCTGTGATGAACACGACTCGTTCATTAGTATTCCACCCCCGCCGCCAGTGCAAACAATGGCGTATGTTGAAGTCTGACTGAGTGTTTAAACCACGGAGAAGGCAAAATAATCCTTGTCGGGAAAGCAAATAGTCTAAGGCCGGTGGAATTGGCTGCAACGCGTGCGTAATGGAAAGGTTGTGCCATTTAATGAGAAAATGTGCCCTGTTTTGGTAGACACGTGATTTTGTGTATATACTGACGTCATTTCTGGAGTGTGTTTCCATGTTGTTTTTTCTTCATTACGAGATGAGTGACGGGGTATAGCTCACAAATAGAACGATAGTCTGAGGTGCGATGGGTCATGATCCTCTGTAGCTGAACCTTTTTTTCCTTCTTTTTTTTTCAAGGGGAGGGGGCGGCTTTGTTTCTGGGGCGCGCACACACACACAGACACAGACCCACAGATGCACAATACACGCGTGATAAGATAACAATATAGTAATCACCTGCCAAACAGCTATATACAAAATACTAAAACACACACACACTATAACCACGCAGTCGTGCAAAGCTGTTTCCAGATTATGATGTTTGACATTAAAGTTTAATGCCTATTGCTATTTCCTACTATTACACCCATAATAACGTTTTTAAGGATTACTAGTAATATCATCATCATCGTTGTCGTCGTCATCATCATCATACGATTATTAAAATAATATCATCATTACATAACATTATCATCATCAACATAATCATCATCATAAGATTAATATCATAAACACAATCGTAATAATAATCATCATCATAAGATTAATATAAACACAATCGTCATTATCATCATCATCATCATCATCATAAGATTAATATTATAAACACAATCATCATCATCATCACCACCATAAGATTAATATTATAAACACAATCATCATCATCATCATAAGATTAATATAAACACAATCGTCATTATCATCATCATCATCATCATCATAAGATTAATATTATAAACACAATCATCATCATCATCACCATAAGATTAATATTATAAACACAATCATCATCATCATCACTATAAGATTAATATAAACACAATCATCATTATCATCTTCACCACCATAAGATTAATATTATAATACAATCATCATTATCATCATCATCATCATAAGATTAATATAAACACAATCATCATTATCATCATCACCACCGTAAGATTAATATTATAAACACAATCATCATCATCATCATCATAAGATTAATATCATAAACACAATCATCATCATCATTATCATAAGATTAATATAATAAACAATCGTCATTATCATCATCATAAGATTAATATCATAAACACAACCATCATCATCACCACCATAAGATTAATATCATAAACACAACCAACATCATCACCACCATAAGATTAATATCATAAACACAACCATCATCATCACCACCATAAGATTAATATCATAAACACAATCATCATCATCATCATCATAAGATTAATATCATAAACACAATCATCATCATCATCATCATCATATGATTAATGTCATAAACAATAATCACCATCATCATCATCATTATAAGATTAATATCATAAACACAATCATCATCATCATCATCATCATCATCATATGATTAATGTCATAAACAATAATCACTGTCATCATCATCATTATAAGATTAATATCATAAACACAATCATCATCATCATCATCATCATCATATGATTAATGTCATAAACAATAATCACCATCATCATCATCATCATTATAAGATTAATATCATAAACACAATCGTCATTATCGTCATCACCATTACTTTAAATCACATTACTATCTCTATAGATGCGATTAATTTCTACCCTTTTTCTTTTCTCTCACAACAGGAAATATGACAGAATGTCAAAACGAGGCCGCTTCTATCCCAGGGCAACGTTCCGATACAAGTCACCGTGGAAATCCACCCTGGAATGCTGTCCATCCGTGAAGGAGAACATCCAACCGCTCGGAGGTTTATCACGTAACGGGACTCTTCTCGAACTGTACCGCGACCCGGGAACAGTCCAGAGATTCTTTCAAACAAAATGTCTGCCAGGCGTCGCTAGGCAACCGTGCAACTTCATTGCTCCAGAATACAATGTGCTTTCCAGGTGTACGCAAAAGTACACGTATACGTACGCCATTGTGAAGGATTATAATGTCAGTCAACCCTATCGGATGGACTACATAAGGCTCAAAACTGGGTGTACCTGTGAACTATATTTTAGGGGCTAGTCGGGGGCGTGGGCTTGGGTTTTGTTTTGTGGGTTTTTTGTGTTCTTTTGCAGTTTAAGTATGGCGTGCTTGCGGAGATCCAAAATAAATATATAATATATTGTGGATGTATAATATTTATGAAATTACCATATCAGGTCAAGAAACCATATTTGGCTGTTGAGTCAGGCTATGCCATCATCTGTCGATACTAATGTTTAAATAAAAGGAAGAGAGATATTTAATAAAAGTATTCTTGAATGTTTTTAGTATGTTTTGTTGTTTATAGATTGGTTTCAGTACGGAAAAGCTTTAATAGTAATAATAATAATCATAATGATGATGATGATGATGATGATGATAATGATTAAGATAATATTAACAACAACAGCAATAATAATAATAAGCAGACAGAGAGGGGTGGGGGGGGGGGGAGGGTACCAGAGAGATACATACATACATAGGGCGGGATAGATAGATATAGATAGATAGATCTATGAATACACATCAAGATAGACAGGCAGAGAGGCAGCGGTAAACAGGCAGTGGTACTGCATTAGCTTAGAGAATGATAAAGAATGATCACCTTTACCGCGTGAGACAGGCACTGGATATTGTGACTGTCGTGATGACAGCCTTTTCTATAGCGACTAGATAATTTCAGTATTACAGGTTTTTTTTGGTTTAACGACACCACCACTGACCAGAACACATCGATTTATTCATCATCGGTTATAAGGTGTCACACATTTGGTGATTTTGACATATAGTCTTAGAGAGGAAACCTGCTACATTGTAGCAAGGGATCTTTTATATGCACCATCCCACAGATAGGATAACACATACCACGACATTCGATATACCAGTCGTGGTGCACTGGCTAGAACGAAAAATAGCTTCAATATACCCACAGACGGGGATCGATCCCAAACCAACCGCGCATAAGGCGAGCACTTTACCACTGGGCTGCGTCCCGCCCCCATTTCAGTATTAAGTCATTGTCTACTATTAATGTCATACTTTTGTTGCGATATTACATTACTCTGTGTATGGATGGTCATGTAACAGAAAGTAAGAAATGTTTTATTTAACGACGCACTCAACACATTTTAATTACGGTTATATGACGTCAGACATATGGTTAAGGACCACACAGGTATTGAGAGGAAACCCGCTGTCGCCACTTCATAGGCTACTCTTTCGATTAGCAGCAAGGGATCTTTTATATGCACCATCCCACAGACAGGATAGCACATGCCACGGCCTTTGATATACCAGTCGTGGTGCACTGGCTGTGACGAGAAATAGCCCAATGGGCCCACCGACGGGATCGATCATAGACGACCGCGCATCGAGCGAACGCTTTACCACTGGGCTACGTCCCGCCCCGTCATGTAACAGAGCTCAACGTGTAAGGGGAGCAGTGACTCGCTCCCCTTCACTCCCTGAAACTAGGTCAAGGAAAGTAATTCTTAGTTTCTCGCAGCATTTAAATGTATATGGTAATATCTCAAACTGCTCCCCATGACACTCTTTCATTCTTATTCGTGACGAGATATGATATAATTTTAATATTGCATACAATATTTGTATAATAAAACAGTTTGTTTTGTTTAACGACACCAATAGGGCACATTGATAAATTAATCATCGGCTATTGGATGTCAAACATTTGGTAGTTCTGACTCATAGTCATCCCTTATATGCATTTTCCCACAGATAGGAAAGCACATACCACGGCCTTTGTCCAGTCGTGGTGCACTGGTTGAAACGAACAAACGTCCAATCAGTTGAATGGATCAACCAAGGTGGTTCGATCCTGCCACGCAAGCATCTCGAGCGACGAATCAACCGACTGGGCTAAATCTCGGCCCATGTTTGTAAAAATACACATTTCTTTCATAACATTTAAAGTGCTGTGGGGTACTGCGCATTGTTATACACGTCACTGTTGCCATCTCGTGCGTCATATCGGTCTTTAAAATACATGTCTTCGGCTGCTCAATCATCAGTTATAATGTTAAGGTATATATGAAAACATTTAAAATCATAGTTCATTCATGGTACCTTGATCTGTAGCAATGTAGCCATATCCGGTGTCCGTCTCATAATGTAACATTGTAAGTAGGCCAGTCAATCTAAGAAGAAAAAAAGGCCTAACTCACCACAAATTGCAAGATTTTTAAAGTGACGTTTTTTTGTGAAACCTTGGATCCACTAAAGTAAGATTGTAAAATTCTACTCAAAAATAATGAGTGGAACATTGTTTATTTTCAGTTTCTAAATGTATCATTGTGTACCTTTTTGTAGTAGATTTGACCATATTTATAAAACATGCTTAATAACAACCCTTATGGTATTTGGTATTTTAAAAATGGAAACTCATTTGATTTTACATAGTTCATGGGTGCTGAATCCAAAAATAAATGTTGCCAACTGATCTTTTGATTATTTGTCTTTACAAATTCAAGATGGCCACCAAATATATACAAAAACAAAAAAATCTAATATCCAGGATTTTATATAGGGTACATTTATAATATTATAGGCTATTTTTATGTCTTTTGTATCAGATGATTAATATTTTATACAGCTGTGGTGTTTAAATTAACCAGATTACAATAATTCCAAGATGGCCGCCATGTGAGTATTAAATCCCAAAATGTAATATCTGCTTTTAATTGGGGTGCATTTATTATATTAGTGGTCATTCCTAATTAGTTTATATGTGAACAAATTCATTCCTAATACTGATATGATGTTGTAATCTGATTACAATAATTTCAAGATGGCCGCCATGTAAGAAACAATTGCATGTATATATAATTGGGGTACATTTATACTATCGTTGGCCATTCCTAAGTTTTTTATGTGAATTAATTGATATAGTTGTTATTCTAATATCTTATCAATAATATCTTACCACATGAGATGTTTAAGGGATTTAGTGAAACAAGTGATGATTTCAGTGTCAGATACTCAGAGATTTAGTGGTGGCAATTGATGTAGATTACAAAATTCATTTACTGTAGAACAATAGTCCTTAGAATAAAATAATCATATTTAAGAGTCCCAGTTTGGTATTTTTTCACATCATTATATTACAAAGTCAGTTACCAATCAATCTTCCATCAGATCATCACTATTTATTTGCACAAATGCCTCTACAATCACTGCATGCCATCATGCAAGACAAACCAATACTGCGACAACTGCAGCGCTTTGGTGGCACAGCCCCTTTGCAAGAACACCTCACAAGTTTAAGAAGAGACTCTGGTGCGCGGCCAAGTCTGAATGTATGGGGATCATCCTCCCATCAGATATTTTTCAACCCCATTCAAGAGGATCCAGTTTGTGTCCTTTCGATTCTTGAACCTGGTGAAACACACGGATATTATGGTATTTGGTAGCTGAGGATGTGGGTGGAAGAACACGTGGGTGAAGGAAGTAGGATTTTACTGTGTTACTTAGGTGGGTCCAAGGTTTAAAAAAACGTCACTTTTCTTGCAATTTGTGGTGGGTCAAGCCGTAGATTGACTGGCCTAAAGTATGCGTGTTAAAAGTGCAGCAAGTGGGCAACAGGGCGATAGTCAAAGCATTGACGTAGCCCAGTTGTAAAGCGCTCGCCTGATGAGCGGTCGGTCTTGGATTGATCCTCGTCGGTGGGCGCATTGGACTATTTCTTGTCCCACCTAGTGCATTACGACCGGTATATCAAAGGCCGAGGTATGTCGGTAAAAGATCCCTTGCTACTACTAAAAAAAAAGAAGCGATTTTTCTCTCTAGGACAATATGTTAAAATTACCAAACGTCTCACATCCAATAGCCGATGATTAACAAATCAATGTGCTCTAGTGGTGTCGTTAAACAAAACAGTCATTGTAAACACGTTTTCTATGATATATTTCTTTCAGTAGAGGTTTGGATATAAATAATGTAAAATCATCATACAAAAGCCTTTAAAACTATTTTCGGAATAGATTCATTTAATTACCTTTTAGGGGGTAGTTATAATACTGGCGTAATGAACAAACTAATTGCCTACCATATCGACAGAGGCGTATCTGGGGGTGGGTGGGTGGGGTGGGGCTCCCCCTAAATTTTGTGAGATATAATTTTATTATATATTATTTGGGGTTTTTTACGATCCCTCTCCAAACCTCCCCAAAGTTCCCTTGGCATTCCGCCTCATGTCACATTTTGTGTTGGGTTGACGGATGACTTAATAGGTGATTATAAACTTTAAAATAGATTCTATGTACAGAAATTACCATTTGAACCAGGAACCTAAGCCAGTCTGTCCCCTACAAAAAAGGAGCCCATACGCCTATGGATATTGTAAGACAACGAGATAGTATTGATAGTTAACCATTACTCTTACTATTTCAACGAAGAATATACGTCTTACCCATAAATACCACAAACTGTCTTAACACGTTCAGATAGCTTTAATAGCTTACCATTACTCTTACTATTTTAACGAAGAATATACGTTTTACCCATAAATACCACAAACTGTCTTAACACGTTCAGATAGCTTTAATAGCTTACCATTCCTATTTCAACGAAGAATATACGTTTTACCCATAAATACCACAAACTGTCTTAACACGTTCAGATAGCTTTAATAGCTTACCATTCCTATTTCAACGAAGAATATACGTTTTACCCATAAATACCGCAAACTGTCTTAACACGTTCAGATAGCTTTAATAGCTTACCTTTACTATTTCAACGAAGAATATACGTTTTACCCATAAATACCACAAACTGTCTTAACACGTTCAGACAGCTTTAATACCTAACCATTACTCTTACTATTTTAACGAAGAATATACGTTTTACCCATAAATACTGCAAACTGTCTTAACACGTTCAGATAGCTTTAATAGCTTACCATTCCTATTTCAACGAAGAATATACGTTTTACCCATAAATACCGCAAACTGTCTTAACACGTTCAGATAGCTTTAATAGCTTACCTTTACTATTTCAACGAAGAATATACGTTTTACCCATAAATACCGCAAACTGTCTTAACACGTTCAGATAGCTTTAATAGCTTACCATTCCTATTTCAACGAAGAATATAAGGGTAATTTTAATACCTAACCATTACTATTTCAACGAAGAATATAAGGTTTACCCATAAATACCACAAACTGCTTTAACACGTTCAGACAGCTTTAATAGCTTACCATTCCTATTTCAACGAAGAATATAAGGTTTACCCATAAATACCACAAACTGTCTTAACACGTTCAGACAGCTTTAATAGCTTACAATTCCTATTTCAACGAAGAATATAAGGTTTACCCATAAATACCACAAACTGCTTTAACACGTTCAGACAGCTTTAATAGCTTACCATTCCTATTTCAACGAAGAATATAAAGTTTACCCATAAATACCACAAACTGTCTTAACACGTTCAAATAGCTTTAATAGCTTACCATTCCTATTTCAACGAAGAATATAAGGGTTACCCATAAATACCACAAATTGCCTTAACACGTTCAGATACCTTTAATAGCTTACCTTTACTATTTCAACGAAGAATATACGTTTTACCCATAAATACCGCAAACTGTCTTAACACGTTCAGACAGCTTTAATACCTAACCATTACTCTTACTATTTTATCGAAGAATATACGTTTTACCCATAAATACCGCAAACTGTCTTAACACGTTCAGATAGCTTTAATAGCTTACCTTTACTATTTCAACGAAGAATATAAGGGTTACCCATAAATACCACAAATTGCCTTAACACGTTCAGATACCTTTAATAGCTTACCTTTACTATTTCAACGAAGAATATACGTTTTACCCATAAATACCACAAACTGTCTTAACACGTTCAGACAGCTTTAATAGCTTACCATTCCTATTTCAACGAAGAATATACGTTTTACCCATAAATACCGCAAACTGTCTTAACACGTTCAGACAGCTTTAATAGCTTACCATTCCTATTTCAACGAAGAATATACGTTTTACCCATAAATACCGCAAAATGTCTTAACACGTTCAGACAGCTTTAATACCTAACCATTACTCTTACTATAAATACCACAAACTGTACTTAACACGTTAAATAGAAGAATATACGTTTTACCCATAAATACCGCAAACTGTCTTAACACGTTCAGATACCTTTAATAGCTTACCATTACTCTTACTATTTTAACGAAGAATATACGTTTTACCCATAAATACCGCAAACTGTCTTAACACGTTCAGATAGCTTTAATAGCTTACCTTTACTATTTCAACGAAGAATATACGTTTTACCCATAAATACCGCAAACCGTCTTAACACGTTCAGATAGCTTTAATAGCTTACCATTCCTATTTCAACGAAGAATATAAGGGTTACCCATAAATACCACAAATTGCCTTAACACGTTCAGATACCTTTAATAGCTTACCTTTACTATTTCAACGAAGAATATACGTTTTACCCATAAATACCGCAAACTGTCTTAACACGTTCAGACAGCTTTAATAGCTTACCATTCCTATTTCAACGAAGAATATAAGGTTTACCCATAAATACCACAAACTGTCTTAACACGTTCAGACAGCTTTAATAGCTTACCATTCCTATTTCAACGAAGAATATAAGGTTTACCCATAAATACAAAAAACTGCTTTAACACGTTCAGACAGCTTTAATAGCTTACCATTCCTATTTCAACGAAGAATATAAAGTTTACCCATAAATACCACAAACTGTCTTAACACGTTCAAATAGCTTTAATAGCTTACCATTCCTATTTCAACGAAGAATATAAGGGTTACCCATAAATACCACAAATTGCCTTAACACGTTCAGATACCTTTAATAGCTTACCTTTACTATTTCAACGAAGAATATACGTTTTACCCATAAATACCGCAAACTGTCTTAACACGTTCAGACAGCTTTAATAGCTTACCATTACTCTTACTATTTTATCGAAGAATATACGTTTTACCCATAAATACCACAAACTGTCTTAACACGTTCAGATAGCTTTAATAGCTTACCTTTACTATTTCAACGAAGAATATAAGGGTTACCCATAAATACCACAAATTGCCTTAACACGTTGAGATACCTTTAATAGCTTACCTTTACTATTTCAACGAAGAATATACGTTTTACCCATAAATACCGCAAACTGTCTTAACACGTTCAGACAGCTTTAATAGCTTACCATTCCTATTTCAACGAAGAATATAAGGTTTACCCATAAATACCACAAACTGCCTTAACACGTTCAGATACTTTGTGACGGAACATGCTCTTAATTTTGTTTTCGCCTGTGGCGATATTAATTGTTTTAGAGGGCCGTGTGCAGTCTCAATATGCACTTAAGCCCAGGTGGACCTTGTTACGTAATACCTCTGCGCGACGGTCGTCGGGCTGTACTTTCCAATACACACCCGGACCAGATGCGCCTAACCATTACTCTTACTATTTCAACGAAGAATATACGTTTTACCCATAAATACCGCAAACTGTCTTAACACGTTCAGATAGCTTTAATAGCTTACCATTCCTATTTCAACGAAGAATATACGTTTTACCCATAAATACCGCAAACTGTCTTAACACGTTCAGATAGCTTTAATAGCTTACCTTTACTATTTCAACGAAGAATATACGTTTTACCCATAAATACCGCAAACCGTCTTAACACGTTCAGATAGCTTTAATAGCTTACCTTTACTATTTCAACGAAGAATATACGTTTTACCCATAAATACCGCAAACCGTCTTAACACGTTCAGATAGCTTTAATAGCTTACCTTTACTATTTCAACGAAGAATATACGTTTTACCCATAAATACCGCAAACCGTCTTAACACGTTCAGATAGCTTTAATAGCTTACCATTCCTATTTCAACGAAGAATATAAGGGTAATTTTAATACCTAATCATTACTATTTCAACGAAGAATATAAGGTTTACCCATAAATACCACAAACTGCTTTAACACGTTCAGACAGCTTTAATAGCTTACCATTCCTATTTCAACGAAGAATATAAGGTTTACCCATAAATACCACAATCTGTCTTAACACGTTCAGATAGCTTTAATAGCTTACCATTCCTATTTCAACGAAGAATATAAGGGTTACCCATAAATACCACAAATTGCCTTAACACGTTCAGATACCTTTAATAGCTTACCTTTACTATTTCAACGAAGAATATACGTTTTACCCATAAATACCGCAAACTGTCTTAACACGTTCAGACAGCTTTAATAGCTTACCATTCCTATTTCAACGAAGAATATAAGGTTTACCCATAAATACCACAAACTGCCTTAACACTTTCAGATACTTTGTGACGGAACATGCTCTTAATTTTGTTTTCGCCTGTGGCGATATTAATTGTTTTAGAGGGCCGTGTGCAGTCTCAATATGCACTTAAGCCCAGGTGGACCTTGTTACGTAATACCTCTGCGCGACGGTCGTCGGGCTGTACTTTCCAATACACACCCGGACCGTTAATTAACTACTGCGGCAGTACATTTGTCAGCGTAGGTTAATACAGATTCCAAAGTATATTGTGTTTTTGTTGTGTTTTCTAGCGAACTAAACGTGCTATAATAATATATACTTTATATAAGATCTTATCTCTGATCATACCTAGACGAGCCAGGGGTATAACTGCCTGTTACAGAGAGATCTAATAGATATACAGTTAGGAGAGATATTTGGACAATCGTGTTTCATTCAGTTACGGGTATTATAGGATCCCCGTGACAGGAGTGAAAATTGGGGCGCTCGTCCCGGATCTGAAACGGGACACGCATATTTAAAAAAAAGTATTGTTTGTGAATGGGGGCTTTATAAATTATTTTTACAAATAACTAGAAGTAGCAACGTTGTTCACTAGAAAATTAATTAATAATAAGTGCGTCATATCTAAACATGGATAAGAATTTGCTGGATATGCCTACGCTCAGTGTAGTGGTGATTAAGCGAGCACGTAAGGCCGAGTTAGTTGAAATCGCGGGTGAGCGAGAAATTGATTTAACATCAGCTAAAACCTTAGGAGATATAAGGACAATTATTATCCTGGAAGTTTTTGGTGATAGTCCTGTTATGGAAGACAGTGAGATTGTTCCAGAGATAGAGATAAATGAGTTAAGTGTGGAACAACAATTAGCTTTTAAAAAGCTTGAGTACGAAAGAGAAGAACGTGCATTAGACAGAGAGAGAGAGAGAGAGAGAGAGAGGGAGAGAGAAAGAGAAGAGAGGGATAGAGAGAAAGAAGATAGAGATAGATAGAAAGAAGATAGAGAGAGAGAAAGGGAAGAGAGGGAGAGAGAGAGAGAGAGAGAGAGAGAGAGAGAGAGAGAGAGAGAGAGAGAGAGAGAGAGAGAGAGAAGAGAGGGATAGAGAGAAAGAAGATAGAGATAGAGAAGATAGAGAGAGGGAGAGCGAGAGGGAGAGCGAGAGAGAGAGAGAGAGAGAGAGAGAGAGAGAGAGAGAGAGAGAGAGAGAGAGAGAGAGAGAGAGAGAGAGAGAGAGAGAGAAGAGAGAGGGATAGAGAAGACAGAGATAGAGATACAGAATTCCAGTTAGCAAAACTAAAGGTGGAACATGAGTTAAAGATGAATACTGAAGAAGTTAGACGAGAAGTAGGAAATGGGTTTAACATGTCGGAGGCTTATAGATCAGTGCCTGTATTTGATGACCAGGAGGTAGATATGTTCTTCCAACTTTTTGAACGGGCCGCTAAGCAGCTAAATTGGCCGCAGTCTAAGTGGACATTGTTAGCCGTGTCTAAGTTTAAGGGGAAGGCTAGTGTAGCTTATAATTCAATGAGTGATGAGCGAGCCAGTCAGTACGACCTAGTTAAGGCGGCAGTGTTGAGGGCGTATGAATTACGACCTAAGGATTATCGTTTACGGTATAGCGAGTTGAGAAAAACGCAGGATCAGTCTTATAGTGAGTTCGTGGCTAAGAAGGCAGGGATGTTTGATAAATGGGTGGTGTCTCATCAGGTAGAGTCATATACCGAGTTACGGGAGTTGTTGATCTTACAGGACATTAAAAATGGATTACCAGTTAGCAAAAAGATAGAGGAGGCAGGCATAGTGGCAGATGACTACGTGTTAATACACAAAGCTCAGGCAGTACAGGTAGGGTAGGGTGATAAGAAGAAATTTCAGCCAGGTTTTTCCCGGGAAAGTAACTATCGGGGAGAGTCATCTAGTTGGTCAGCTAGTCAGGCAAGGAATGCACCTGGTGGGCAAAGTAAGGATAAGCCTGCATTATCAGCCAATGCACGAACTTTTCGTCCACATTGCAGTTACTGTAAAAAGGATAACCATCTTGTCGGGGACTGTTTTAAAAGGAAACGCGATAATGCGCAAGTGGTCAGTTTAGTGAAGTCAGCTCCGTTAGCGAGAGAGTTAATGGTTAGTCCCATGGCAGAGAAGGTAAACCCGTATGTGTCCACTGGTATGGTTTGTGATGTGAAACAAGAATTGAGTCCTAAGGCAATATCAATCTATCTAGATACCGGCTGTAGTCAATCGCTGATAACGCAAGAGTGTTTAGCTGGTATTGAGAATTCAGATACAGGACGTAGTTTGGCTTTAACCTCAGTTACTTGGAGAAAATATGGTTGTCCGGTTACATAACGTTTTCTTGTGTTCGAAGTTTGTGACGGGACCAGTCATTATGGGTGTTGTGAAGGACTTGCCTTTTGAAAACATAGGAGTTTTGTTGGGTAATGATTTGACTAGTCAATGTTGTCAGCCGCAATGTGACCAATTGTTAATTGAAGACAGCCCTTTACCCATAGAAGAGTGTGAGGTTGATGAGACTAGATATCCTGCGTGTGTAATGACCAGGGCTATGGCCAGAAGGGTAACACGAGACCCAGAGGATATTTGTGATTTGTCTGATACGTGTGTGAGCCATGAAATTGGAGTGGATGAGGTTATCAGTAAAATGGTAGATAAGTCAACTGAAGAATTAAATGTGGTGGAACCTGTTGATCTCCCGCAGAGGGGAAATGAACCAGTTGTGTTTGATAGGGGGGACTTACCTTGTAATAAACAAGAGTTAATCCTATAGCAGGAGGCTGATCCAAGTTTGTTGGCAGCTCGCACTACATTGTTAACTGAGGGTGAGATGGGGGATCAGATGTCAGGTTATTATATGGACAAGGGAGTATTAATGAATAAGAGTGTGGAAAGGGTTGTGCCTGATAGTGAGGCATGTGTGACAAGATGTAGAATTGTGGTGCCCTCTAAGTACCGTCCGTCATTGTTATTGTTAGCACATGAGGACGTGTTTGCTGGCCACTTAGGGCGGAATAAAACTCATAGTAAACTTGCCTCAGAGTTTTATTGGAAGGGAATGTTTGCAGATGTCAGTAAGCATTGTATGTCATGTTATGTGTGTCAGGTTGTGGGCAAACCAAATCAGCTAATTCCTCCCTATCCCCTGCAGAAGGTTCCCATAGTTGGGGAAGCTTTTTCAAAAGTGTTGATAGACGTCGTGGGGCCATTACCGAAAACGCGTTCAGGCAAACAATTCTTGTTAACAATTATGTGCTTAACTACGCGTTTTCCAGAGGCGATTCCCTTAAGGAAGGTTACTGCGTCAGTTGTAGCTAGTGCGCTGCTTAAGTACTTCACGTACACGGGTTTACCAGGTGAAATTCAAAGCGGCCGGGGTACGAACTTTATGAGCAAGTTAATCCAGCAAGTACTGTCTATGTTAGATATACGACAGATTCGTTCTGCTGCATTCCACCCTGAGAGCCAGGGCGCAATAGAACGCGTCCACCAGAGCATGAAACGTATGCTCCGTTGCCATTGTTTCGACAATGGTACTGACTGGGACCAGTCAATTCCTTTCGTGTTGTTCGCAGCACGGGATGCTAAGCAAGAATCCTTAGGATTCACCCCATTTGAGTTGGTCTATGGGCATTCAGCCCGAGGCCGTCTCAAATTGGTAAAAGATAGTTGGTTTGACAAGGATAATGCCGAAAACCTGCTGATTTATGTAGGGAGAGTTAGAGATAGGTTGTGGCAGGCGACCGAACTGGCTAGGAAGCATCTGAGCTATGCTCAGAGCAAAATAAAATCAGTGTTTGATAGGAAGACTAGGAGTCGGGAATTTAAACCAGGGGATAAGGTGCTGCTGTACCTTCCCATTAAACGGGGTTCTGTGCAGAACAGGAATTTCGGGCCCTATGTTGTGCACAAACGGGTTAATGAGACAGGGTATGTGATAAACACTCCTGATAGGGTTAGGAAAAGTAGGTATTGTCACATCAATTTGCTAAAAGGTTATTTTGACAGACTGCCAATAGTTCCAGAGTTACCGGTCCAAATTGAGAGTCACTCAATTTCCTGTGATGACGTCAAGACTGCAGAGAACAAATTAACCAACAGCCAGATTATAGCAGACTTGAGCCCCCAGCGAGCAAAGTTGACTACGTTGAAACAAGACAATGTTTCCATTTGTCAGGACCTTCCAACGATTACCAATACCTTAATCCAGGATGTACGCTTGGAACCCAACGCTACACCGATTCGACAGCATGCCTATCGGAGAAAACCTGAAAAACGTGCGACACGGAAAAAGAAGGAAACGAAGTTCCAGTGGTCAGAAGAATGCGAGAAGTCATTCAACCGTCTCAAGCAGATGCGCTCCTCGTCTCCCGTGATGGCAGCGCCAGACTACCGAGTGCCTTTCAAGCTAGCTGTGGATGCCAGTGACGTGGGAGCTGGAGCCGTGCTGTTCCAGGAAGACGAAAATGGACTGGACCATCCTGTAAGTTTCTTCTCCAAAACGTTTGACAAACACCAGGTGAACTATTCCACTATAGAGAAGGAAGCTTGGCCATGGTACAAGCTCTGAAGCATTTTCAGATCTACGTGAAATCGGCAGTGCATCAAGTGGTGGTCTTTACTGATCATAATCCTGTCACCTTCATTCACAGAATGAAAGCCACCAACCAGAGAGTTTTGGAGATGGAGTCTTCTTCTGCAGGAATTCCCAATTACCATTGAACATATCAAGGGCACATCCAATGTAATCGCTGATGCCCTGTCCCGAAGTTGAACGTTATGATAATGTGTTGACATTCTTGATTTCTGTTTTGTTTTTATATATTTTATTTGTATACCAGGGACTCAGAGACTCAGTGTGATTACTGGTAGTCACCTTATTACATGTGTTATAAATGCCCGGATGCGTCGGTTAACGCACTTTTTGTTTTAATGTAGTATATTTCCCTATTCCTAGAGTGGAGGAAATATCCTTTTTGAGGTGGGGGTGTGTGACGGAACATGCTCTTAATTTTGTTTTCGCCTGCGGCGATATTAATTGTTTTAGAGGGCCGTGTGCAGTCCCAATATGCACTTAAGCCCAGGTGGAACTTGTTACGTAATACCTCTGCGCGACGGTCGTCGAGCTGTACTTTCCAATACACACCCGTGGTGGCCAGTAGTTACTTAATACCTCCGCTAGTTCGGTACGATCGGGGTATATTTGGCGAACTAGGCGACAGTAAGTCTAGGCTTGTAAGACAAAAATACCGCTTGGTTACTGTGGAAATATACACATCATAAGATTCGGTTCCGCGTTCTGTCTCCGGACCAGTCTGGGATTTTATAATAAATAGCTAGGGTTTTAGAGATATCGGGGAGAAACATAGGAAGGCTTCCAGGGATCGCTGTCCGTCCGGACTGGTAATTATATATTTTCTGCTCTGTGTATAACCTTGATGTGATTGATGTGACTTTAAATATTTCAATACTGTATTATAGCAATATTATTTAAACGGTGCTGCCGGTCATCTGACGCAGTAAACTGTAGGCTCACTGTCTAAATAATTATTAAAGCTTAGCCAGTCATCCTAGAGGACCTAGGTAAACTGTAGGTTATTGTCTTTATTGTGATAGGTACCAGTATTAATTCTGTGTTACAAGGTTGAATGAGTATTTAAGGGTTAATTAAAATTTAACCAGTTAGGAATAGAGTTGTAATTCCTTTATTAATTAAGTTCCCCTGGCAGCGTTTCTCAATTATCACACGTTACTGAATTAGTAGTTACGGGTTAATTAAAAATTAACCAGTTAGGAATAGAGTTGTAATTCCTTTATTAATTAAGTTCCCCTGGGAGCGTTTCTCAATTATCACACGTGTGTGTGTTGTGTCACGGTGAAGTGATTAGCATATTGTGTAAACTAGACACCTAGAGATTAACTAATTAAGTGATCAGTTCTGGGTTGTTATTATTTGTTGTTGTTAATTAACTACTGCGGCAGTACATTTGTCAGCGTAGGTTAATACAGATTCCAAAGTGTATTGTGTTTTTGTTGTGTTTTCTAGTGAACTAAACGTGCTATAATAATATATACTTTATATAAGATCTTATCTCTGATCATACCTAGACGAGCCAGGGGTATAACTGCCTGTTACAGAGAGATCTAATAGATATACAGTTAGGAGAGATATTTGGACAATCGTGTTTCATTCAGTTACGGGTATTATAGGATCCCCGTGACATACCTCTAATAGCTTACCTTTACTATTTCAACGAATAATATACGTTTTACCCACAAATGCCGCAAACTATCTTAACACGTTCAGATAGCTTTAATAGTTAACTGTTACTCTTACTATTTCAACGAAGAATATAAGATTTACCTATAAATATAACACAATGTTGTGAGGCAATCATATTGCTTTAATACTTAACCGATACTATTACTGTTTCAATCAAGTATATAAGATTTACATATTAATATCATACGATGTTTTAAGACGATCTGATTCAACCAAGAATATACGTTTTACCCATAAATACCACAAACTGTATTAACACGTTCAGATAGTTTTAATAGCTAATCGTTCCAATTACTGTTTCTAACCAAGAATCCAAATTTTTACTTGTAAATATGATACAATGTGTTAAGACGATCAATTTTAATAGCTAATCGTTAGTATTACTGTTTCAACGAACAATCTAAGTTTTACCCATAATATCATACACTTTCTTAAGACAATCAGACAACTTTAATAGTTAACCGTTACTATTACTGTTTCAACGAACAATCTATGTTTTACCCATAAATATCATACACTTTCTCAAGACAATCAGATAGCTTTACTAGGTAACCGTTACTATTACTGTTTCAACGAACAATCTATGTTTTACCCATAATATCATATACTTTTTCAAGACAATCAGACAACTTTAATAGTTAACCGTTACTATTACTGTTTCAACGAACAATCTATTTTTTACCCATAAATATCATACACTTTCTCAAGACAATCAGATAGCTTAACCGTTACTTTTAATGTTTTAACGGACAATCTAAGTTTAACCCATAAATATCATACACTTTCTCAAGACAATCAGATAGCGTTACTAGGTAACCGTTACTATTACTGTTTCAACGAACAATCTGTTTTACCCATAAATATCATACACTTTCTCAAGACAATCAGTTAGCTTTACTAGGTAACCGTTACTATAAGATTTTCCACTAAATATCATACACTTTTTTTAAGACGATCAGGTAGCTTTTGTTAGTTGTTAACCGTTAGTATTACTGTTTCCACAAAGAATATAACATATAAATATAACACAGTGCTGTGAGACGGTAAGATATCTTTAACAGTAAACCGTTACTACTACTGGGTTTGTTTGGGGTTTTGTTGTTGTTTAACGACACCACTAGAGCACATTGGTTAATTAATCGTCGGCTATTGGATGTCAAATATTTGGTACCCTCGGAGCAAAAAATACCAATGCAAGCTACACGCGCATATCGGTAATTAAGATCATTGGTTGACAATGGCTGGGGTTTTCATCATCAAGCGTTAACCGCTCAAGCTAATGCGGGATATGTGTCGGAGCGGGCTATCTGATCATTTATTTTTTCTCAATAACTATTTATTACCTAATGCGGCTTATCCGGTGCAGCGGGCTATACGCGTGCAATTACGGTAATTCTTATTGTTACTGTTTCAACCAGGAATCTACCTTTTACCCTACAGTGTTTTATCATACAGTGTCTTAAGACGATCAAATAGTTTTAATAGCCAACTGTTAGTGAGAGAGAAGTCAATACAATGAGCTTACTGAACTGTTCACGTAACCTTGGCTGCTTTAAATAAATAGTTTCCTAAATTACATAGTTGATTGAAATTTTCAACGTTATATAAATGCAAGAACTTGAAATATGATGGTTCTTCTAATAATAAGGCGTAATGCATATATTTAATAACACATGGTATGTAGGACATTTTAAAATAAAATGAAACTCATCTTCCACATCATCTAAACAGTGGAAACACAATGTATCATGTCGCTCAATATGAAAACAAACATCTACCAGTTTCAATTGCTAACATAATATGAGATAAGAATCTAAATTTTAAAATATATTTGCTATAAAGTATTGAAAGTGGTTTCCATAAATTAAATTGCAGATTAAATACATCTGTAAATTATTCATAGACTTTGGTGAAACTGAAAATGCACGCAGACGTGAATGGTGGTGTATTACCTTGAACCCGACGACGTCACCAATGTATCGTCAATCTAGACGTGCGATTTATTTGAAGCGTATTATTGATTGAATATCGCACTTTGAATGATGGTGTGTACTCTTGAAACCGATGATGTCATCAATGTATGGTTACTCTCGACCTGCGATTGCCTTGAAGCTTATTATTGCTTGAACATCGCACCTTATAATCACGTATTTGTTTGTGCTTGTTCTTTCACGAGGACCTGTTAATAACATTAACACATATTACACACAACAGAAACATTATTAATGGGAGAGTTAAAGTTTGTTTTGTTTAGCGACACCACTAGAGTGCACTGACTCATTAACCATCGGCTATTGGATGTCATACATTTGGTAATTTTAACATATTGTCTTAGAGAGAAAACCCGCTACATTGTTCCATTAGTATCAAGTGAACTGTTATATGCGCTATCCCACAGACAGGATAGCACATATCACGGCCTTTGGTATACCAGTCGTGGTGCACTGGCAGGAATAAGAAATAACCCAATGGGCCCACCATCGAGGATCGATCCTAGACCGACCGCGCATCAGGATAGCGCTTTAGCACTACGTCCCGCGCCTTTACTAATGGAAGTAAGTAAAAACCAGATTCGATTATTGACCTTCTGGCCGAACATAAACTGGTTCCAAAGGTCATTTTCTATAAATTATTCATTAATATGTTTAAAGAAATAACGTACAGACACAAGTGAATTATTCCACTTAAGTGTGTGTGTATACAGCCCGACAAAATTTACAGGACACAAAGTTTTACACATATATAGATAGATAGATAGATAAATAGATAGATAGATAGATATATCTTACATTTTCAGTGCAATCAAAGTATGTGGTATTTTTAAGATCACATACTTTAAGAATTTGACAACGTTGCAAATTAGATGTAAATTAATTGCGGTCACGGCACTAAGTTTATTAACATTTAAGCAAACGTACTAGAGTGACACTCCATAACTGACGTATGCATTCATAGTCATCAAATAAAAAACCCATTTCAATAGCAATTTTACATTGAAATCTGTCCAGCGTTCACAAAAAAAACCCCTGTTATGCATTAGTTTATTTTGATGTAATGACACCCAAAATGACGTCTTTCGAGTTTGACGTCATTTCCATCCAAACAGGCACCGCGCCACATATTCTTACGTCACTGGAATATCTAGTAATGGCGGACTGAAATTAAAGTTGCGTGTACAGTTTACACAGCACGTTGTATTAAGCTTGAGATTATATGATAAAGAGATTATTACCCTCGTGTGTTTCGGGTTCGTTAATATCATATATTAGGAATAAAAATAATGTATTATGCTCGTCTCTCTCTCTCTCTCTCTCTCTCTCTCTCTCTCTCTCTCTCTCTCTCTCTCTCTCTCTCTCTCTCTCTCTCTCTCTCTCTCTCTCCCTCCCCCAGCGCGTGCTGTAACCTCACCGTGGTGCAGGGGTGTAACATTCTCCTTGAGAATGGCCAATACAGCACAAATCCCCTTATTTTCTTCGAGATACAATTGAAATTTTGAGTAAAAGTCAATATCTATCTATGATATTTGTATTTTTGCACAGTTCTTTACACTGTGTTTTTGTTTAAATCTTGAATTTTCATATTGATGTTGATCATCACCTTATTTGTTTGCATTACCATAGTCTGACACCCAATAGCCGTTGTAGTTTTTGTGCTGGCGTGTCGTTAACATTCATTCATACCCTGTCTCTCTCTCTCTCTCTCTCTCTCTCTCTCTCTCTCTCTCTCTCTCTCTCTCTCTCTCTCTCTCTCTCTCTCTCTCTCTCTCTCTCTCTCTCTCTCTCTCTCTCTCTCTCTCTCTCCTTCTGGCTTAACGACATCCCAGCAAAAAAAGAAACAACAAACGAAAACGCAAACAAATCAGCAACTGGGTGTCAAACAAAGGTGAATATATGATAGAAAAACAGAAAAAAAGCGATACCAATATAAAAATTATAATGTCAAACTATAAACACATTGTAAAACGTATTCACAACTATAATAGTACGTGTAGGCGTATGGATGACGCCATTCTTTCTCGTGCTGGTTTCACTACGTTCCGTCTACGGTCAGCCAGCCGTTTCTCGCTAAATATTGTCAGAGCAATTTAGTGTTGTTTATTGTGGATGATCAATTAAAGAAAAAAAGGTAATTAAAAGGGCAGGGGGGGGGGGGGGGGGTCACGGGAACCTTCTCTGGATCCGCCAATGCGCGCGCACACGCAAACGCACGCACACACACAATGTTTGTTGTTTCATTTTTTGTTGTGATGTCGTTAAACCAGGAGAGAGAGAGAGAGAGAGAGAGAGAGAGAGAGAGAGAGAGAGAGAGAGAGAGAGAGAGAGAGGAGAGGAGAGAGAGAGAGAGAGAGAGAGAGACAGAGAGAGACAGAGACAGCGACAGAATGTGTGTGTGTATGTGTGCGTGCGCGCGCGTGCGCGTGGTATGTGATGAACTGACTGTTGGGAAAGGTATATAAATGAGCCCCTGTTGCTATTGGAAAAACGTAGCGGTTTTCATCTGAAGACTACATACAGAATTATATATGTAATATTTAATATCCAAAGTACTCTTGTACTGTCGTTAAATAAAACCAACCTTATCTTCCCTCGCGTAAACACAAGGACTATTTGTACCAGTATTTGACCACGAAATGGACAGAACCTACAGAGGGCTCTGAACTACTATAATCATGGGACATGGAGATGAAGCGGAAAATCTCATTATCTCAGGTCCAGAAAAACAGGACATATCCATTGCAAATGACAGTATTTAACTGGTCAGTTTATTGATTGACATTGTCAGGTTATTGGATATGATCAATGGCATATCACCAGGTCTGCACTAGGCTGTGCATGGTTCGCAGATCGTTACTTGTAATGACGACGTCTAGTGGCGATTAGAACCATGTTCACAGCCATGTTCACAGATATATTAAAAATCGCGCCATCAATGTATTGTCTTGGGACGTAATGGTGTTTAATAAAATTGATATTACTGCTGATCGGTAGGAATAGCTTTTTGCAGTTTTCATTTGAACGTAGTTTCGTGGTTAAATCTGGCAAAGACCGGTGTACACTGTTGTTGGCTTTCGTCCTATCTTACTTGGTATAATTCTTCACGAGAGACAGGCAGACATAGAGAGACAAACAGACAGAGAGAGAGAGAGAGAGAGAGAGAGAGAGAGAGAGAGAGAGAGAGAGAGAGAGAGAGAGGGAGAGAGAGAGAGAGAGAGAGGGGGGGGGGGAAGAAAGGGACAGACAGACAGAGAGTGGTCTTTTCATGGAATACATATTCCCACTAATCCGTGAACTGACTAACTGTTAGGACCAGTACTGGAGTACGAACCCACCAACTACCAGTTTTAAACGTAAGTGATTTTACCATATTGTATTCAAATCATCGTGTTCAAAATTTGCTTCACTTATTAAGACATAAGTCTACAAGACCTCTATATCAACGTAATGCACTGGTTTTGATTTCAGTTCACCATACGTCTAGACACAAAACATATCTTGAACCCACCCACGCAATTAAATTGCGTGTCCAGGGAAGCGTACTTGAACCACAATTGGCTATAAGGACATAACTAAATTACCAGCAGCTGAAAACGGTGTCTAACAGGAACGGGAATATTCGCATTAAGTGCGTAAGTCCTAAATCGTGACGTCAATGCCAAAAAAGAAAGAAAGAAAAACATGTTTTATATATGGGTGTCCTTTGATCTGCAGTTAATACAAGCAAATCAGCTGAAAATGGACACAGCCTCGTATATCTTGTGGACGCTAACACACCCTGCGGGCAGTGCCACGACGAATCAATTATTCAATTACATAAATCATGGCATCACTGCTGACTTCTTTTTTTGGCAGAGCTATGGGAATGCGCTTGCCATGTGGCTAAGCTCACTCTATAGGTATTTTTTTTCTGATGAGTTACATTACAACAAACATTAACGTGACCATTGAGTTGAAGTATCGGAGATTCGGGTCCAGATAGCTCCTGATCACAACAACCGTTTTAGTCATTTTGCGTACGACAATATAATATAAAAATGTGCTAGAAAGAGGTTTAAAAAAAACTATTCTAAATTCTGATCCAACATTCTGGTTACTGTGAGAAAAGACACCTGTTATTGCCATGAATATTGAAGAAAACGTTTGGTTTGCTTAACGACACCAATAGAGCAAATATATGTATTAATCATCGGCTATTGTATGTCAAACATTTGGTCATTTAATATATAGTCTTAGACTCGTTAGAAAGGAAAACCCGCTATATTTATCCATTAGTAGCAAGGGACCTTTTATACGCATAATGCCACAGTTACGATTGCACATACCACGGCCTTTGATATACCAGTCATGGTGCACTGGCTGGAACGAGGAATAGCCCAACGGACCCACCGACGGGAATCGATCGCAGACCGACCGCGCATCAAGCGAGTGCTTCACCACTAGACTACATCCCGCCATGAAGATTGATCACTGCAAGGTAGCAATACTTAAGACAGTGTCTTTACATATATTAAGATAGGCAGGATAGCACTTGCCATGGTATTTCATGTACTACAGAGGGAGAGGGTGTAACCCAGTTTAAGAAACCTTGTCCTCGAAAGATCCTGGTTATTTCCCGTTTCAACCAATGACCCATCAATGGCACATCAAAAGTCGTGATGTGTATTGTCCTGATTTTGTGACTTTGGAAAGTGCATATGAAAAGGTTATTACTGTTAGATTTTCTGTTTTTTAATAGAGGTTTCATACATGACCGTAGCGAGTATTCCCAATCAATCGTGACCAAATGTCAAAATAACCATATGGAATACATAAAATACTATTTCAAAATTTCCTTTAAAGGCATATTGTCACAGACCTCTGACCTATTTAATGGCCTAATAAAGTATTACCTGAACAAAAATAATTAGATTTTTCCCAAAATGTACTTTATAACCAGCTTTATAACCACCATACTCCACTTATTAATGGTATTTTGTAAGAAAAAAAAAAAGAGAAGTGAATTATGGCAATGGTCCATAATTCAAAAATTAAATTGCCGAGAGGGTCTCATTCATGGTTCAGTTAAGATGACGCGATAGCTAGATTTGGTTTTCAACAATTAATGTATTTTTTATTTACTATTAATTTTTAGAGAAATTAGGTCTTTAAATCCGTGACAGTATGCCTTTAATGTTCAGAGCCGACTTTGATGGTCAGTGGCTAATTCATCGAACACGAGGCTCGTAGGTTGGGTTCGTGGCTGAGATCAATTTGGATTATTAAAGTTACGGTAATTTGTTATTCCTGCACCAGCTATAACCGTGTCCCGATATTTGTATCTTAGCTGCCAAAACCTGTCATAGCATCTTTAAATATCGAAACCCCTTCTATATACTATGATATGGTTTGTGCTGCCTTTGTTTTAACTTTACTATATTTGGTTGTTTTCTTGGTTTGTCTTTTAGATACTTTTAGCCAATAGTCTCTCATAACTCACTATACTGTGGCTCGTTATAATTTTATAATTTATATTGCGAATATGCATATACTGCATTGTATTATGTTGTAATGAGGTGAGACTATCTATCTGTCTGTATGTCTGTCTGCCTGTCTGTATGTCTATGTCCAGGTAGGCGTAACGGGGAGGTGTTTACAGGTCCACTAGCATGCAATTTCACCAACTTCACGGGTGTGATTATAAGGTGTGTCTAGCGAGTGTATGATTCAAATGATAAGCTGCAAAACTTAACGCAATAAAAAAACTTGACTTGAACAGAGTCTACCGGCCTCGGTGGCGTCGTGGCAGGCCATCTGTCTACAGGCTGGTAGGTACTGGGTTCGGATCCCAGTCGAGGCATGGGATTTTTAATCGAGATACCGACTCCAAACCCTGAGTGAGTGCTCCGCGAGGCTCAATGGGTAGGTGTAAACCACTTGCACCGACCAGTGATCCATAACTGGTTCAACAAAGGCCATGGTTTGTGCTATCCTGCCTGTGGGAAGCGCAAATAAAAGATCCCTTGCTGCCTGTCGTAAAAAGAGTAGCCTATGTGGCGACAGCGGGTTTCCTCTAACAACAGTGTCAGAATGACCATATGTTTGACGTCCAATAGCCGATGATAAGATAAAAAATCAATGTGCTCTAGCGGCGTCGTTAAATAAAACAAACTTTACTTTTTTTTGAACAGAGTCTATGACTCAAATGGACTATACTTAACCAGTATATACTGCAGATTTCGCATATCTCGGGGCTGGGTCATACCAAGGTGGATCATCGGTCTCGATGCTGTAGTGGTTAACCAGTCATACTAAAGACTGGTAGGTACTCGGTTCGCATACCGGTACTGGTTCCAACCCAGATCGAGTTTAACAACTCAATGGTTAGGTGCAAGGGCATTATACCGATTTCTCTCTCACTAACAACAAACCACTGTCCTGGATAGACAGTACAGATAGCTGATATATGTAACTAATAAAGCGTGCTTGAACTTAATTGGATACAAGCACCAACATAATATAAATTAGTGAGTAGAGATGGCGTAACAGCAAGCATGAAGCACGTCGCTGTCAAGTAATCCTATATCAAAAAGGAAACGACTATGCATCTCATTATCATCATCATCACTATGTTTGTGTAGTCTGAAGAACTGTCGTTAGACGTCGTTTTACACACACATCCCTTTGTCGTCCTTCTATTATTATTGAAGCTGGTTTCATTCATTCAAAGGGGCGGGACGTAGCCCAGTGGTAAAGCATTCGCATAATGCGCGGTCGGTCTTGAATCGATCGACGTCGGTGGGATCATTGGGCTATTTCTCGCTTCAGCCAGTGCACCACGACTGGTATATTAAATGCCGTGGTATGTGTTTGGGATGGTGCATATAAAAGATCCCTTGCTGCTAACTGAAAAGCGTAGCCATTGAAGTGGCGACAGCGGGTTTCCTATCTATATCTGCGTGGTCCTTAACCATATGTCTGACTCCATATAACCGTTAATAAAATGTGTTGAGTGCGTCGTTAAATAAACTATTTTCCTTCCTTCATTCATTTATTCATTTCAACTTATCTTCGTGCTTATATATATATTAAGGTTCAGTCAGTTATCTGGGCTGTCTGTCCAGGACAGTGAGTTAGTTGTTAGTTGGTAGTGAGAGAGAAGAGGGTTAAGTGGTCTTACACCTACCCATTGAGTCGTTATGGGTCGGAGCCGGTACCGGGTTGCGAACCATGTATCTACCAGTCTTAAGTCTGATGGCGTAACCACGACACCACCGAGGCCGGTCTCAACAGAACTCAACACCTACTAATCATCATCAAAGATGACCAGACCACGAGGCCATCACGACCTTCCGCTTTTCTTGGCTGCTAAAATACTTAGTTGTTTTTTCCTTGTAATAAATCAACGTGGACACCACTGACCAATTACATATTATGTATGACAGACCTGCAAGTGTCGAGTTTTCAATTACGACTGCTACTAGATGTTACGTTTTGTCACTTGACATATTACTGGTGAATATTGGCGTGTATACAGACAGCGTTGGTGAAGGAGGAAGCAATTAAGCTCCCGGCTACCAGACAATTCTGTCTTCATTTTTATTATGGATCACCATGTTTAAAACATTTGACTTTTCAAACTTTCGGTAATTGCAAAAAATATTCTCTTATACAATGTCCTTTTATTTGACATTAGATGTTCGGATCGATCCGCGCCGGTGGCTCATTGGGCTATTTCTCGTTATACCTACATCTTCGTCGATTTGTAGTTGATTGCCAGTCTTATACTTGGTCATCACTACTCAACGCATTAGCATTCAAAATTAAGTGTGTGTGGAGGGGGGGGGGGGGGGGGCCCAATGGTAAAGCGTTCGCTTGATGCGCGGTCGGTCCAGGATCGACACCCGTTGGTAAGCCCAAATCAGGCTATTTCTCGTTCCAGCCAGTGCACCATAACTGGTATATCAAAAGCCGTGGTATATACTATCCTGTCTGTGGGATGGTGCATATAAAAAGATCCCTTGCTACTAATTAAAAAAAAAATGTAGCGGGTTTCCTCTCGTAAGACTAAGGTCCGCACACACCTCAATGATGCCAATCTTTTCTTGGTTCTTATTTTGTTATTAGTATTATCATTAAAACAATTTTTTTTTTTTTTTTTTTTTTTTTTTTTTGGGGGGGGGGGGGGTTCTTTTTTTTTCTAAGCCTATCCTGAGGAAGGAGCCAAGCTTATTCCAGCATTAAACCTGGGGATAATTTCATAAAACATCGTAAATTTTCGTCTGCGACTAGTAATTATACCGGGCATACATTTACAAGTGTTCGGCATCTATTGCACGACCGGCCTCGGTGGCTTCGTGGTTAGGCCATCGGTCTACAGGCTGGTAGGTACTGGATTCGGATCCCAGTCGAGGCATGGGATTTTTAATCCAGATACCGACTCCAAAACCTGAGTGAGTGCTCCGTAAGGCTCAATGGGTAGGCGTAAACCACTTGCACCGACCAGTGATCCATAACTGGTTCAACAAAGGCCATGGTTTGTGCTATCCTGCCTGTGGGAAGCGCAAATAAAAGATCCCTTGCTGCTAATCGGAAAGAGTAGCCCATGTAGTGGCGACAGTGGGTTTCCTCTCAAAATCTGTGTGGTCCTTAACCATATGTCTGACGCCATATAACCGTAAATACAATGTGTTGAGTGCGTCGTTAAATAAAACATTTCTTTCTATTGCACGAAGAAAATCACCCCATACGAAATATGGAGCATTTTAAGAACAAAATAATAAGAAATATGTGTATTTCAAACTATATTTGTTGTACTGTAATAGTAATAAGAATTGTGGTTTAGTCGTAGATTTACGTTTATATGCAAAACTAGGCTTACGATGTTTTGTGAAATTAGGCCCTGATTACTAGTTAAAGTCGGTCCACGTGCACTGGACTGGAGCTAATCCTTTATTTATTAGTTTTATTGTTATAATCATTGAAACAAAATATGTTAATGTTTTAAAAGCCTTTCTTGGAGAAGGAGCCTACAGTATTCCAGCATTAAACCCGGTTAACACTTCAACTTCGGTTTTAAAAAAAATGTTTATACTGTTCAAGCTAGCTGGGCTGTCTCTATGTGACAAGAATTAATTGTTAGTTGTTAATGAGAGAGAAGATGAAACACTGGAATCTACTCTTGGGATTATCCGGTACTGATATCGAACCCAATGCCTTCCTCCCATCAATACCAGTAAAACGAATCTGAAGGAATAGTACACACCTGTCAATGTCAAAGTTAAAGTTTGTTTTGTTTAACGACACCACTAGAGCACATTGATTAATTAATCATCGACTACTGGATGTCAAACATTTGATAATTCCAACACGTAGTCATCACAGGAAACCCTAATAGAAAATAAGAACAAGAAACCATGTTAACATAAAATTTAAAGACCATCGTAAGTCTAGGTTTGCATGTAAACGTAAATCTACGACTAAACCAGAATTCTTATTACTATTACAGTTCAACAAATATTGTTTGAAGAAAACATATTTCATTTTATTTTGTCCTTAAAATACTCCAGCTTCCGTAATGATGTAATTGTCTACGTGAAATAGACGCCAAACACGTGCAAACGCACGACCGGTATATCTGCTAGTAGCAGACGTAAACTTACGATGCTTTGTGAACTGGCCCCTGTCTCGCTAAATAGTTATAATATCAGTTGTAAGTATGACAGGCACTGGGTTTGGTTTCGGGTTCTAGCTCCCACCAGAATGAAACACAGCTCAGTGCTGACGTCACGACTCGCTAGCAGCGTCAAGCTTGCGACAGTCGCGGTTTCTGAAATTGACATCATTTCACGTCACTGCAATTGACATCACTGAATGTTATTAATGTCGAACATGAAGCGATTACAATAATATTTAACGTTTGTTCGAAATCATAGTCTGTGGATAATAAATAAAGTATAACACTCGCAGGAGTGCTATACGACATTTGTGAAACTCGTTTCGGAATTGTTTTATACACCTCGCTCTCGCTCGAAGAATAAAACAGTTCCCAACCTCGTTTCATAAATTCCGTATAGAACTCCCGCGCATGTAAAGGATAGGCTCGAACCATTTGAGCGCTGACCTTAATAAGAATAAGCATAACATAACATTTGGAAATATAACTCGATAGGTCAGTAGTCAAAATTTTAAACAGCATATTATTTTTTTTCAAGTATGAGAGGCACTAGGTTGGTATTCGGGTTCTAGCTCCAACCTAAGGTGAGTATTCAAACCTGCTGGCAGGTCACTGGTTTCGGATCCCAGTACTGGCTCCCACGAGAATGAGTTATGACGGCTCATCATGAAAGTGCAATATATAAAAAAATATATAATAAATAAATAAATAAAACTACATGTCAAAATTATTAAAAGTTTGATATCTAATAGGCGGTGATCAATAAATCAATGTGCTCTAGTGGTGTCGTTAAACAAAATAAACTTTTTTCTGGTCAAGGTCTACTTTTCTTTCACTATCAACTGACTATTAACGTCTTCCATGTTTGTGAAAAAGACGGTGTGTTTTAACCTTAATTTAATATTAAAAGCACGGAAAATACAATAAATATATTAATAATTAAATGAAAGTAAAATTAAACGGCATAACATAAAATAGGAAACAATGAAAACATGCAAACGAGAGAACACTTATACCACCAATAGCATATGTTGGCCTAAGAATCAAGTTTTAATAGTTTTAACCTTGAACTTTAATTTTATTGACTAATCAGAAAACTAACATTAGTTGCTGCGGTGCACTTGATTTCCGGTCTGGGGAATTTCATCTCCGCACTTAATGTCCACGTGTTCATCTCTAGAGAGCACTTTCATCGCAGTGTCCGGTACAGTAATTCACTGGTCTTGATGAATTGTTAAACCTTTTGCAGGAATACTATATCAAAACAGCAACAAATATAGTATTGACAACAAGTGACTGGATTTTAGAGTTTTCAAAACAATCTTGAGATAATGACATTGAAAATAAACCGTTATATATGTGCTGATGTTTGAAAGAAATGTAAAGGAGAAAAACACAAAAACAACAAGAAAAACCCAAATAAATAAATAAATAAATAAATTATATAACAACCTAAGAGAAACAAAACAAAACGAAACAACGAAAAGCGAAAAGTCTTTTCAATCTTTGAGAGTTCTTCAGTATCTATCAAACAAATGCCGTCATTCACAAGTGGAGAAAAATGACATGTATAAATATAAACATGCGCACGTGTGTGTGTGTGTTCATATTATGTATGTCCTTGAGTACACACACAACAATACGACCACAAATACACACACACACACACAGAGAGAGAGAGAGAGAGAGAGAGAGAGAGAGAGAGAGAGAGAGAGAGAGAGAGAGAGAGAGAGAGAGGGGGGGGGGGGGGGGGGGGGGGGTAGCTGGGGACATACACAAATCCAGCCATGCATAATTATACTAAATGCAAATTGATGACGTTGATGACAAGCTGTCATATGAAGAGCGGGAACTGTACACAGAATCTCTGTGATGTTTCCGAGTGAAACATAAGAAGACAGACTAGAAGGTTCAACATGACATCCACCATAACCTCTCACGGCAAATTAACACCACAGTACGCAACGTCAATAAGTTAACAAAACAACACAATCAGAAACCTGTCATATGACTTGCACGACTAATTACAGTGATTACTGTAGTTTGAAGAACAATGGACCGATAATGGATCTGCTCTCACAACAACAAATATCCGGTTAGACATCCAGCTTAGTTCTTAGGGCGGTTGATGTCCTAATTGGGACATTTTGGGCCGAACACCATATATGCCATATAAAATAAAGATATTAAACGCTACTATGTTACATATGCTTAACAAGATTCAACATTGATTCCAAATGGCTGTTTTGTCTGTAATGTACGAATCCAGAAGGCCCTTCGTTCAAGTCTCAAGAAGTCTGTTTCGTCTTTTGAACCAAGTATCAGGGGTTGTTCAATTGGAATTATTAAAAAAATTTCATCTAACGAAGTGATTGGTTTTGCGTTTGTCCTAGATGCTTTTTTTTTCACATAAATTACAGATGATTAGATATGCTACTTTTTTTAAAATCACAATTCAATGTCTGTCCGAATTTGAAACTGAATTTTGGTCTGTTGACTTTTGAAAATCGACTGCGTTTTAAGCATGTAGCAGAGGGGCCAGTGCTTAGTTGAGGCGGTTGGTTATGCTGAAGTTTGTATGGGTTTAAAAAACACTTTGTAGTCTAGGTAACCTGATATTTTAAATTGTGCACTTTATAAATTGTTACATCCAAAAAGTCAGCTGATTTATCAAATATTGTGGACTTAAGTTTAATATTGTCATCCTGTCGATTTAATAGCTGAAAAAAGTTCCACAATTCTTGTTTGGAATGTGGCCAAATGATACGTATATCATCGAGATATCTGAGGTACAGAAAAGGTGTTTTACTCGATTTGTTTAAAGCAGCCTCTTCCCATTCGGCGACATAGATGCAACATTTGGACTAAAACGTTTGTCCATAGCACAACCACACACTTGCTGATACATTTCTCCATCAAACTCCAAATTGTTTCCATTTAGGCTTAATTCTAACAGCTCAATAATGTTTTTATCTCGTCTGTTTGGATCTGGGTACTTATCAAATGCTCTCTTAAAAGAATCAATGCCCGTATCAATTCCTATGTAGGTGTACATGGAGGTAATATCAAGGGTAACCAAAAATGAATCTTTTGGGATTTTTGTTTTTGATAATTTTGATAGAAGATCTTTGTTTTGCACAAAACTTTCTTGTTTATTTGCAATTGGTTTTAAGTGAAAGTCTACGATTCTGATCCAGTCTGAAATGATTGGACGACCGGGTGTTGTGTTAATATCGGTTCATGTATCGACTGGCTTGTGGATTTTTGGAAGTAGATAAAATTTCCGGGTTTGTGATTGTGACCTGGCTTCTAAATATTTTACTTGTTTTTTTTTTACTAATATACCCCTGATCTTTTAGACATTGAATAATTGCATTGAACGTTTTACAATTCTGAAGCCAAATAGCTTTGTCTAATTATTTGTAGTACTTTGAATTATTAAGCTGTGGATGGGCTTCCCGGATATAGTTGTCCTTTGTTAGAATGACAGTGGCTGACCCCTTATCTGCAGGCTTTAATACAATTTTGCGGGTTTTTGCGTAATTTGGTGACAGCACGACGTTCCATGACATAAAGATTTTGTTGATTTGTGTAAACTGTCATATCACCCACTTTTTCCACTATCCTTTTATGAGCTTTAACGAGTTCAGAATCTGCTCTAGAGTTTGGGGGTAACCAGCCGGAGTTTTCCGCGAATGGCATTTTTTCTCCAGTTGAATGCCGAAAATAGTCGGCTAGTTTCCGTTTATGGTACAAAAAAACGGCCTCTAAGCCTATTTTTGGTTGGGGGATGGGAACAAAATTCAGACACCTTTCCAGTAATGATTTTTCAGCGGATATTAGAATGTTAGTGCCACCAGTTAGGTTAGCAATGTTAGTTCCTAGTTCTAAATCAGGCTGAACATTACCCTTTCCCGGCCCTAGTTTAATTTAAGTACCTCATCCAACTGCGATAAAGTTTATTGGCAGTAGTTTCTGTCCAGTGAATGAATGTTGTCCTGCCCAACTTCAAAATCACACGCGCGAAGTGCAGGTATACATACTTTTGATGTCCCTCATTGTTTTTGCAGCCAAATGCATTTGGTTGAGGCAGGTTTTTTGACTAGGCAAAGGTCTGTCCGAAACGTTAAGTTCGATAAAAAGTATTTTTCACTTAGGGAAACGTTTCCGAATCGAGCTTATCATGTTTCACAATTGATTTATTGCACTGGTTGGACTTAGATCTTTTGAATTGATACCAATGTTAAGAACAATGGTTTTGGGTTGAGACTTGCCCTTATAATGTGAGGCCATGGTCCGAAAGTGATTAAAATTGGCGCCTGGATAACAATTCTACTTGCACCTCAGAATGCTTGTCCAAATTAATTCTGGAGAGATTTGATGAGTCAAAGTGACGAGGTTTTTTTTCTTAATTTTAGGAAGGCGCCATTGACATTTGTCCGAAACGTTGTGCCGAAATTGATAGAATTTTGTTTGTTGAAAATTTGTATCCCGCCCTGAGTTACTATTCGGGGCGGTGGGAGATTTAAATGCGTCAGCAAAAGAAGTTCCCAGATGAGGTACTGAAATACCGTTAGTACTGTTTGTCCATGAGTTAGATAGGATAGGTGTGGTGGGTGGTGAGTTAGGTAGTGGTGTTAGGTGAGATGCAGCGGACCGTTTGGCAATGGGCAGTGTTGCCTTACGAGCAGGACGGTTGGAAGGGGTGTTAACACGTGGGGATCGTGCTCGTTTTTGTCTTTGTGGTAGAGGAGTAGTAATTTGACAAGAACTACCCAAACTATTCTCCGTTTTGGGGAGAAAGTCCGAATGATAACGTGAAGATTCCTACAGACTAGAATAAGATAAATGTTGTTTTTTTTGGTAATTTTTTCTTCCCCACTTGATAGTGGTAAATTGAGCACGATCGAAGTCTAAGTTTTTAGATGGCATGGTCGAAATAATCTTAGACTTCAATAGTTTTAGAGTTAATAATCAAAACGTCCATGGTTGGATTGGCCCAATTTTGATTTGTCAAGTTTAAGTCGAATGTAATGTCTAAATGCGGACGTGCTGGTTTGATGAAGGAGTTAAGTTCCTCCACCTTCCTTGCTACCGATTTCGGGAGGGTCGAATTGACTAAATTCTCCTCGAGTAACCCAATATGGTGGATGCACTGCAACACACCGTACAGATGTTTGACCAATCCAGCATAGGCCGAATCGGATTGGTAAACCCCGCTTTTTTTACTTCGAATGGTTGGAATACATACATACATACATACATACATATATACATACACGAATAAATGCATATAATCACACATACATACGTATATGGAGCAGTTGGAACATTTTGGGCTGACTTGGTACACAGTTTTAAAATTGAGACATCTTGGGATGAGCACCGGGCTGCTAGCAATATAAAGTAAACATTTTAAGATGTACAGACTACCCTCTCTTCTCTTACTAACAACTAACAACTAACCCACTGTCCAGAACAGACAGCCCAGAAAGCTGAGGTGTGTGCCCTGGGCAGCGTGTTTGAACCTTAATTGGATATAAGCATAAAAATAAGTAAGAAGAAAAAACAGATGCACATATATTAAATTTAAAGATTTCTTTATATGCAGGCCCGATATAACCTATTGCCTACTATCAGCTGTATACAGTTAACATATCAAAGGGTGACTTCCATTCTCACCTTTCCAGCCTGTGAATACCCTGTTACAACTCTGAAGGATCCACAATGGCTTGCTGGAATGAATGAATGAATGAATGTTTAACGACACACCATCACAAAAATACACATCGGCTATTAGGTGCCACAAATGTATGTGAAGATATTATTTATATAATCTCACCGTGTAAGGAGCTGTGGGGATGCAGATTATGACTTCGCTCTACCCTTTGAGTCTGTCGATAAAATATCCTGGTCCAGAAATATCTGTCGAACCATAAATGCATGGTTAAACCATTATCATATCTACACCCTTTATTCTTCTTGTACTTGGGGGTTGCATTATTTATTTTGGTCCTTGGTGATTTTACAATGTAATGTTATCAAAATTAGATAATAGATGATGCAGCTCTGTGACACTTTAGGGTTTCTTTGATGAAAGGTCACCAAAATGAAAAAGAAAATCATTGAGTTTATTCTTTATTTCTTTAATCGCATGGACACGACCGATGCGATTAACATGAAATCTGTTTAAGTTACGTGTTTGTATAGCTTCTCTGTATTTAATTTAACCCCATTTTCCTCTTTTGCTTTTTCTTTAAAATCCTAACTATGTGTCGCTTGAAATTCATTCATTCATTCATGTGTAGTTATTTTTGTACTTATATCTCATTAAGGTTCAAGCACGCTATCCTGGGTAAATAGCTCAGCTATCTGAACTGTCCAGGAAAGATGGTTAGTGGTTAGTTGTTAGTTGTCTGAAGAGAAGTCGCTGAGTGGCCTTACATCTACCCATTGAGTCGTTAAAACTCGCTCTGGGTGGGAGCCTGTACCGGGCTGCGAAACCTGTACCTACCAACCTTATGTCCGATATCTTAACCACTCCACCACCGAGGCCCGTGTCGCTTGAAAGTATGAACGTTGCCTTTTACCTTCCGGGAAGTTGTCAGGAAATACGGTTTCGAGATTTCCATACTTTTTCTTTCTTTCGATATACTATATTCTATTAAGTTTCAAGTACATGCTGTTTTAAACATACATGTACATCATACCTTTCTAAGTAGCTTCTCGTGTCCAGTTTATAGCTTTGCAGCATATAATACTTTAAATGCATATCCCTAGAAGATGGGCAAGTACATATGCATAGTATTGCCTTCGGTAAACAATGGGAGTGGTGTAGCTAAATGGTAGAGGTTTGGCGATGGATCTTAGGATTCACAGGTACATCACGAAATCAGATATTGGTGTCAGAAGTTGTGTATCCTGTAGCTTAATATAGTTGCTGCGGGTTTTCTCTTTTGTCTGAATGTTTTTAGACGTAGGTCTCGACTTCCTTCCTCCCCTCCACCGGCCTCGGTGGCGTCGTGGTAGGCCATCGGTCTACAGGCTGGTAGGTACTGGGTTCGGATCCCAGTCGAGGCATGGGATTTTTAATCCAGATACCGACTCCAAACCCTGAGTGAGTGCTCCGCAAGGCTCAATGGGTAGGTGTAAACCACTTGCACCGACCAGTGATCCATAACTGGTTCAACAAAGGCCATGGTTTGTGCTATCCTGCCTGTGGGAAGCGCAAATAAAAGATCCCTTGCTGCTAATCGGAAGAGTAGCCCATATAGTGGCGACAGCGGGTTTCCTCTCAAAATCTGTGTGGTCCTTAACCATATGTCTGACGCCATATAACCATAAATAAAATGTGTTGAGTGCGTCGTTAAATAAAACATTTCTTTCTTTCTTTCCTCCCCTCCACCTCTTTCTCTCTCTCTCTCTCTCTCTCTCTCTCTCTCTCTCTCTCTCTCTCTCTCTCTCTCTCTCTCTCTCTCTCTCTCTCTCTCTCTCACGCCCAAAGAAATATCACAATAATCCTATGTTAGACATCAAATCAGCTGTAGTTTATAATGTGCTGATGTTTCATTAACCAGATATTGTTACGCCTTCAACAAAGCGCTCTTGGAGCATTCAGTGATGGACGTAATATACATCTACCCACTGTGTTGAGTTGTGTTCAGTGTTTGTGGGAATGTGCATATAAAATATCCTTTTCTGCATTAGAAAAAAAATGTACCGGAAGTACCAACTGTTTGACATCCATGTTTAATGTTTAATCAATGTGCTCCAGTGGTGTCGTTAAACAAAACAAACTATCGATTTTGCCAGAATTTGAGTATTTGGTCCAGCACTCATAGTAGTCATACGCTTATGCTTAGAACCAAGTACTTTAAACCGCCTGTGTTGCTCGGTTGGGTTCCCCATGTACAGTACGTTGTAAATCTTCTAGTACTCTCCTTTGCTTTCCTTTAACTTATTTTCGTACAGAATCGTACTTATATCCAATTAAGGTTCAAGCACGCTGTCTTGGGCACACACCTCAGCTAACTGGGCTGGCTGTCCAAGGCAGTGAGTTAGGGGTTAGTTTGTTAGTGGTTAGTGAGAGAGAAGAGGTTGTAGTAATATTACACCTACCCACTGGGTCGTTAAAACTCGCTCTGGTTGGAAGCCGGTTTCGGGCACAACATCACCGAAGCCGGTGTATATTAGCATTACAACCAAATAGTTAGACGAATTAGTTCGCATTTTTAAGTGGATTACACCAAATATTGTGGCTAGAATGATGGAAATACATGGTGAAAAGTGTTCAGGCCAGCACATTTTGCTTGAATATCTCTATCGTTTTTGACCGAATGTGAGGATTTGGTCCAGCACCGGTGTGTGTGTGTGTGTGTGTGGGGGGGGGGGGGGGGGGGGGGGGGGGGAGAATGGGGTGTGTGTGGATGGGGGGGGGGGGGAGGCAAGGGGTTATCTTAAGAACCAAGTACTTTACAACGCCGATGTTGCGTATTTGGTTCCTCGTGTACGTAGTATATCTAAAAGTACTTTACCCTATCGACGTGGCAGGCTTCGTGGTAGACAAAAGCCAATTGTTTTTAAAAGACTGAACTTTGCTTTGTTTTCCCCAGAGTGAAGTATTTTACAAAAGTCAATCCCGTCAACACTTCGTTCTTCAGTCTAACACGTCACTTAGCCGTCTGAAAACGGTCGGCTTGATGGCTGGGAGATAATCTCGTACCGACTTATTATTAATGCTATATATTTTCTTTTATCGACATGGCATTTAAAGGGACTGTTCCAAGTTTCCTGACACTGAATTTTTTTTCCGACTAATACAGCCTTTTTAATGACTGAAATTATACTTGGAATAATTATTCTTGTTTAGATCATCAGTATCTCTATATTTAGTGTTTTTCTGATCGTCCGAATGTCTGTGCAGTTAAGTACTTTTATAACGAACTTCAATGGAGCGGGAATATCGGTTCGTTATAGCAGTAGTTCGTTGTACACATTTGTGGAAGTTAGCCATTATCATTCAAGAAGAAGCACTCATCACATTTTATTTACGATTATATGGCGTCAGACATATGGTTAAGGACCACACAGATATTGAGAGAGGAAACCCGCCGTCGCCACTTCATGGGCTTCTCTTTTCGATTAGCAGCAAGGGATCTTTTATATGCACCATTCCATAGACAGGATAGCACATACCACGGCCTTTGATGTACCAGTTGTGGTGCACTGGCTGGAGCGAGAGATTATCATTCAGGAAGTCGGCTATTTTGGATGTTTAAAATTTAAGCACTATAAACACAAGAATTAGAGGGCTTTAATATTTCATTTATTATCAATAATAGAAGCAAATAGGCAAATAAGATACGAATCAGATAAAAATTATGATCGGTTCGCCGTACATAAACTAATTTACAATGAAATTCGAAAGTTTGATCCCCCCCCCCCCCCCCCACCACCACCCACAAAAATGGTTCATTTAAAAGTTAATTCGCTATACATAGTTCGTATTAAAATTTATTAATACTCTATAGGGAGAAAAATCGGGACTTTAAAATCAATTCGTTCTACCCGGTAGTTTGTTGTAAGCGTGTTCGTTCTAAAAGTACTATACTGTAGTTACTTAAAGCTTTTACAAATATGTCTTGTTGCATGATGGGAAGTGAAATCTAGTTTAGATTAGGCCTACTACGAAAATTAGACATAGAAAAAATCACACAAGCACACTGAATATACAGACATTGATATTCTAAAGAAGAACATATTTTGCATGTGTAATAGTAACCGTTATTACAATAGCAGCAAACACGGAACAGTCTCTTTAATGTTGGTTGTACTACTATATCAAATTATATACCTTAAATTGTGTTGGCATGGGGGATGCGACAGGCTCACCTAGCATAAAAATAATAATTGTTGTGCCTCCCGCTCCCCACCCCATGTAACCAATGTTGAAGTAAGCCGTGCATACCAATCTGAACTACTAAAACCGTATTCCCATATCAAAATCGTAGCTCTGTATACCGCAGTCGAAAGGATGTTGGCAAGTAGTTATTGCTTCCACGATCCATTATCAGGTGGTCTCCCTTAAGAGCCCTGGGAGATTCGCAATAGGATGCTTCATCCCTCTGCATCGCCTGTAGGGGGACTGCCACACCAATCCTAGTTTAATGTAATTTCATTTAAACTTATTTTCGTGCTTATATCCAATTAAGGTTCAAACACGCTGTCCTGGACACATACATCAGGTATCTGGGCTGTTTGTCCATAACAGTGGGGTAATTGTTAGTTGTTAGTGGTTAGTGAGAGAAAAAGAGGGTAGAGTGGTCTTACCCCTACCCATCCGGTCGTTCAAAATTGCTCTGGATGGGAGCCGGTACCGGGCTGCGAACCCAATATCTAGCTACCAGCACTATGTCCGATGACTTAACCACGACACCACGGAGCGCGGTCCCAACCCTAGCTTAGAAAACCAAACTTAAACAGCATAGAGCTCAATGAAATACATACAGTCGTGATGGCATGCACTCACGTGTTTGTAATCGAACACACGTTACTGTAATAACTATCAGGTCAATGGTGTTTCTGAAACAACAATACGTCACTGACTCAGGTTTCATGGAACTTATTAAGGACATCTGGAAATGAAACAAGTTCACTGCGAGTGTGCTGACCGTTTAATGTATGTTTGGAAGGAAAAGGAATATTAATTTATCATTTTGTCCTGGGAAAGCTAGACAGGGAGACAGAGGAGAGGAGGATATATATATATATATATATATATATATATATATATATATATATATATATATATATATATATATATATATATATATATATATCTATATCAGATATTAGCTAGCATATCCATTGGAGCGCATTGGTTAGTTAATCATCGGCTATTGGATTTCAAACATTTGGTAATTCTGACACGTCATCAGAGGAAACCCGCTACATTTTGTTTCTAATCCAGAAAGGGATACTTTATATGCACTTTCCCATAGACAGGAAAGTACATACCACGGTCTTTGTCAAGTTGTGGTGCATTGGTTGGAACGATAAAAAAAAACCCAATCAGTTGAATGGGTCCACCGAGATGGTTCGATCCTACGACGGAAGCACCTCAACTGAGCACCGAGCTAACTCCCGCCCTTATTGACACTTAAACAAACGTACTACGCTGACACTCCATAATTGATGTATGCATTCACAGCTATCAAACAAAAACATTTCAATAGCAACTTTACACTGAAAGCTATTCGTCGATCAGAAAAAAAAAAAATGTTAAGCACTAGTTTATTTGTATGAATGTATATCCCAAATGACGTCCTTCAAGTGTGACGTCATTTCCATTAATAAAAAGACACCGCGTCACATATTCTTACGTCATTTGAATATGTAGTAATGGCGGACTGGAATTAAAGTTGTGTATACAGTTTGCAAAAACACGTTTTATTATGCTTGAGAATATATCATAAAGAGATTATTACCCTCGTGTGTTTCGTTATCGTCAATAGCATATATTAGTAATAAAAATAATGTATTATGCTCGCTAGAGGCTCGCATAATACAATATTTATTCCTAATATATGATATCGACCAAACCGAAACACACTCCTTTATGTACACACACACACACACACACACACACACACACACACACACACATACACACACAGCCATATACACACACATATATATATATATATATATATATATATATATATATATATATATATATATATATATATATATATATATATAATGTGACAGGGGAGGGATTTAGTTCAGTCGGTTGAGTGCTCGTGCTTGCGTTGCAGGATCGAACCACCTCGGTGGGTCCATTCAAATAATTGGGATTTTGCTTGTTCCAACCAGTGAACCACATCTGGTTAATGGACGTGGTATGTGTTTTCCTGTCTGTGGGAAAATGCATATAAAACATCCCTTGCTGATCAGAAAAAAAAGTAGCGGGTTTCTTCTGACTACATATCAGAATTAGCTAATGTTTGACATCCAGTAGCCAATGATTAATTAATTAATCAATGTGCTCTAATGGTGTCGTTAAACAAAACAAACTTTAAGTTTAATTTATGTTAAAACAGCGATGATGTCAGGTACACATCATAAAAGTCAAGTATGTTGTTTTTAACTTAGTACTTCATATTTACCAAAAAAGCCTGATAAATAAAAGTATGCACAAGATCAAACTAAAGTCCTATTTGGAAATAGGTTCTAAGAGTCCTGCATAAAACGACTGGAAAGCCTTATCGTGTCAATGAATGCAAAAATCCCGATGAAACACTCGGGGCGGGGCGTAGCTCAGTGGTACAGCGCTCGCCTGATGTGCGATCGATCTAGGATCGATTCCCGTCGGTGGGCCACTTGGGCTATTTCTTGTTCTAGCTAGTGCTCCACAACTGGTGTAGCAAAGGCCGTGGTATATACTATCCTGCCTGTGGGATGGTGCAATATAAAAGATCCCTTGTTGTTAATCGAAAAGAGTAGCCCATGAAATGGCGACAGTGGGTTTCCTCTCTCAATATCTGTGTGGTTCTTAACTATATGTCCGACGTCATATAACTATAAATAAAATATGTTGGGTGCGTCGTTAAATAAAACATTTCCTTCCTTCCTCATGAAACAGCTGTATGGAATACTATGGTTTTGTGTGATATCGGCATACAATTAGCATGCAGGGAATAGTTTGTTTTCAATGTTTTGATTAGGGACATTTCAGTTGCAAATTGACTAGCTACTACTACTTAACATTTTTGAATTGTGTAGCAATCTTTGAAATGTGTGTAGCACATCGCGACGCGATACCGAAAAAATTATTCTCTACAATATGGCCTGCACTGAGATATCTCAGAAGTTGTTATATGCAGATATCAAATCTTGGAACAGAAGAAATATTGCTCGACATGAAGGGACAATAAACTATTGGAAATTTGAAGTCATCCTTTGTTTTTCACAATAATGGTTCTCATGCTATTGTCATTGTGTGTCTCTGTGCATAGATCGAGATATTAATCTCTACTTATACCTTTAGTACTGTCTTTTATTTCTAACTCTGGCGGGGCGGGATTTAGCTCAGTGGGTTGAGTGCTCGCTCCAACCAGTGCATCACAACTGGACAAAGGCCGTGTTATGTGCTTTCCTGTTTTGTAGGAAAGTGCATATAAAAGATATCTTGCTGCATAAGAAAAAAATAGCGGATTTTCTCTGATGACTACGAGTCAGAATTACAAAATGTCTGACATCCAATAGCCGATGATTTGTTAATCAATCAAACTCTGGTGTAAACTGCATATTTGCCACGGATTTACTTATGCGTAACAATACACTTTTTAAAAACTGATTATAAATCATATTTATTCTGTTTCATATTTAAGTTCTTTATTGCTTTAAGTTATACAACCTATAAGCTTTATAATAATAACAACAGCAAATTATCATAAATACATATTTACAATATTTGATAATGGTGAGGAGCGCTTTAACACTATCTAAAAATATATTCGTATATGAAAAATCAATACATGTGTAAAGCAAACGAAATAAACCATACATACATGCATGATAAATAATGACGTGGGTAGTAACAAGGAAGAAAATGAAGAGTTTAGGCTCAAAACGCGATATATCCATTATTAATTTTCAGTAAAAGTGATTGTTTTAATTGGCGTATATCGCGTTTTGATTTTAAAAAAACCGGGATTTACCCAATACAATTTCATAAGGATCAATCACGTTTTGCAGCAAATCAGCGGGCCTACGATTAGCCCTTACTGCCATACACTAATGGCTTTAACTAAAAACTAGAAAGAAAATGGTTTATATCGCGTTTTGCGCCTGAACTCTTCAAATGTTTTATTTAACGACGCACTCAACACATTTTATTTACGGTTATATGGCGTCGGACATACATGTATGGTTAAGGACCACACAGATATTGAGGGAGGAAACCCGCCATCGCCACTTCATGGGCTACTCTTTTCGATTAGCAGCAAGGGATGGTTTATATGAACTATCACATAGACAGGATAGCACATACCACGGTCTTTGATGTATCAGTTGTGGTGCACTGGCTGGAGCGAGAAATAGTCCAATGGGCCCACTGATGAGGATCGATCCCAAACAGACCGCGCATCAATCGAGCGCTTTACCACTGGGCTACGTCTCGCCCCTGGGTAGTAATAAAGAAGATATTAAATGGATATAATGATTACACAAATATTTTCCAAATGACCACGATAAGTCCACGGCACCAATCAGTATTTGTGAGACGTAATTTAGAGAAACTATGGCAATATTCTCTCAACAACATGAACTATTTTCAGTTCCCTAGATTTTACATCAAGGAACACTATTGACATTTTCGTTGACATAACAACGACGGCGATGATACGCAGTAATTTAAATACCAACGGTCGCCAACGCACGCGTTTTATTGTCACCTATGTAACGTACGTATGTGGCTAATTAGTAGATGATGAAAAACATTTCTTACTTCACTGTCCAGTTAATGATATCTGGGCTGCGTTCAGCCAGAAAGAGATGAAAAACGGCAGAGAGACTGATTTATGCGTTTCACGGTAAACCAAATGGTCACGTAGGGAACCAATCAAATAGTTCTCGAATGTTAGCGAAACGTTTGCTGGCTGAGCCTGGGGTTGGTTTCGTAGATTCTTACACGTCAATCACAACATTAGGGAGGGGGTGGGGGTGGGTTGTGGGGGAGGGGTGGGAGGTCAGACAAAATACATTCGTCTATCAGTAATTATAAGAATATGCGTGTATATGTTACAGCTAATGTCTAAAATCAGGCAATTTGTAACATGCCTGAAATTTTAAGGCACTTTGTAAATTGCCTGATTCACTCAGTCAATTTACAAAGTGCCTGAAATTTCCAGTCAGTTTACGTATTGCCTGGGAAATGAGCCCCTTTATGTGACAGATTGACTGCAGTGAGTCAGATGAAAGAAAATGAAGATACTGTATGTCTTTATGACTTATTTATTCAGTATGAAAGACGAGCTGATGTGAGAGTTCACTATAACCACGCATTGTGCTCTTAAGTAACTGACATTCGTTTGATGTTGTAAACAACAACAACAACAACAGTAACTGGATATTAGAGATAAACCTTTGATATTTACACAGTATGAAAGACAAGAAAGACAAATATCTTTTTATAATAATAATTAAAATAAATAAAATCATAATAACAAAACTAATGATCTTATTTTATTCTCATCTACTGTTGTACTTTAGTCCGGCTTTGAAACAGTTGCACTTGTTTGACTTGCACTGCTTGCCACAATTACACTTGGCAAAACCTTGCCCACCACACACTGATTCTTCTTGGACAGTATCCGTAAGCCTGTTTCTTTGTTGGTTGTCATTTCGTCGATGCTGTACACACGTGATATCCACAGCAATGATTTTGGTTTTTTTTTTATATGCAGTTCCCCACAGATAATACAGCACATGTAGCACAGTATAATTTATTATACCTGTAATGAAGTACCGGCTGAAATGAGAACACCCTCGAAGACGAATCGAGCTTACAACTTATTGCATTTTGGAAGAACGCTCTTGAGTTAATAACGCTAACTGAAACACCTACTCTAAATATAATAGTATAATAGAGAAATGCATTAAAGACTATCTTGGCATTCATAATGTTCTCATCAAATCAAAACGGTGATTTTTAGAAACTAAGCAGGAATATTTAGATGCCATAATGCATTTACATAGAGAATAATACACGTGTGGCCGTTAGATACCATTTATCTCACAACGAAGGAAATGTTTTATTTAACGACGCACTCAACAGATTGTATTTACGGTTATATGACGTCGGACATATGGTTAAGGACCACACTGATATTGAGAGAGGAAACCCGCTGTCGCCACTTCATGGGTTACTCTTTTCGATTAGCAGCAAGGTATCGTTTATATGCACAATCTCACAGACAGGATAACACATACCACGGCCTTTGATACACCACTTGTGGTGCACTGACTGGAGCGAGAAGTAGCCCAATGGGCCCACCAACGACGATCAATCCCAGACCGACTGCGCATCAAGCGAACGCTTTACCACTGGGCTACATCCAGCCCCTTATCTCACAAGGAGTTGTTTTAAAATGTATCTGACGAGAGAAAGCGAGTTTGATACGTTTTTAAACAACGAGTTGTGAGATAAATGGTATCTAACGGACACGAATGTATTATTCCATTTCTTACATATCCCCCCCAAAAAACCCCAGGTTTTAAGAAAATTTTAACATCTTTTTCGACTAAAAGGTATTTACAGCCGTTGCACTTGTAGCTGACTTACGCGTCACAGACATGACTGCAGGATTAACTATACGTCACAGTTTAATCGATTTCCATCGTGCTGTTTTTTATTAGACGTATGGCATTGGTGACCTGGTCATCACCTAGAAGCAGCCAGCCGTATGTCTTGAAATTGTTAACACACGTACGTGTGTAAACAAGTATGTGTTATCAAAAAAACGCATGGTGTTCTCACCAACGGGTCTGTAAGAAAGTAATTTCATTCTGAGTATTGCACAGATCTAAAATAATATGACAGTATAAATACTATAATATTACAGCCCTTCCTATGAAATTATGATACATTTATGAAATTATGGTCTTGGTGTTAGAACTGTTCAGCCGTACCAACGCGACACGAAGAAACCCGACGCTAGTACGTCACCGCAAGAAAATATAGCGCAGGTTCGTTTCGCATAGGGGCGTCGTGTTTCTTCATGTAGCGTTCGTACAGGTTAACAACATATAAATTTAATGTCATCCCTTGACTCGAAAATAATCAATCTAAAGCCGTGTGACATCAGATTTTGGTAAAGCGTTCGCTGGGATCGATCCCCGTCGGTGGACCCATTGGGCTATTTCTCGACTGGTATATCAAATGCCGTGGTATGTGTTATCCAGTCTGTGGGATGGTGCATATGAAAGATCCCTTGCTGTTCCCTATCGAAAAGAGTAGCCTATGAAGTGGCGACAGCGGGTTTCCTCTCTAAATATATGTGTGGTCCTTAATCATATGTCCAACGCCATATAACCGTAAATAAAATGTGTTGAGTGCGTCGATAAATAAAACATTTCCTTCCTTCCTCCCGTCCTGTTACAATTCATGTACACGCGTCTGCTGTTCTACAAGGTGTCAGCATGATGAGGCGAGAGACACGACCATTATCGACTTGTGCTTGGTCGTTAAGCTCATAGGCGTACGGACTCCCATTTTTGTAAGGAGGGGAGGGGGGTAGGCTGGTTTTTGCCCGAATTAAACAATATTAATTCATATTAGCATTACTACCAAACAGCTATATAAGGTTACAAAACGAATCACTACGCATTTTTACATGGATTAAAGCTAATTTTGAGGGTAGAATGATCGGAATACATGTAAAAAGGTCTCATGTTAATACATTTTGACCGAATATCTCTATCATTTTTGCCCGAATTTGAGGTTTTGCTCCAGCAGTAGGGGGCAGTTGTCCCCACCCTACCCACCCAAACCCTACGCCCCCTGTCTCGTACGCTCATGGTTCAGCTGCAAGTTTGTTTGTTCGTTCGTTTTGCTCTCTCTCTCTCTCTCTCTCTCTCTCTCTCTCTCTCTCTCTCTCTCTCTCTCTCTCTCTCTCTCTCTCTCTCTCTCTCTCTCTCTCTCTCTCTCTCTCTCTCTCTCTCTCTCTCTCTCTCTTTTCTCAGTATATACTTTGTTTAAATAATGTCCCAATTCATGGGAGGTTGGTGTACAAAGGGTCCCCCCACCATCTTCTCTCGGAACAACCCTTAGAATTTTGTTTAAAGAATTTGAATAACATTATATTTAGCTTGAATTACATTTTTGTATTAATACAATAGTCCTTCATATATAAGAAAGCTGACAGGTTAATGACCTGCTTTTTCTCATCAATAATAAATTTATTCTTCCTGACAATTTCTATACATATGTTGTTGATGACATTTTGTGTATATCCGGTGAATTAAATGGACATATGTACTTTATACTGTTATGTAAATATAATAATAATGATGATAATAATAGTAATAATATTATTATAATTATTATTATTATTATTATTATTATTATTATTAGTAGTAGTAGTAGTAGTAGTAGTAGTAGTAGTAGTAGTAGTAGTAGTAGTAGTAGTAGTAGTAGTAGTAGTAGTAGTAGTAGTAGTAGTAGTAATAGTAGTAGTAGTAGTAGTAGTGGAAGTAGAAATAGTAGTAGTAGTAGCAGAAGTAGTAGTACTAGTAGCAGAAGTAGTAGTTGCTGTTGTAGTAGTAGTAGTAGTGGTGGTAGTGGTTGTGGTAGTAGTAATAGTGGTGGTAGTAGTAGCAGTAGCAGCAGTAGCAGCAGCAGCAGTAGTAGTAGTAGTAGTAGTAGCAGAAGCAGTAGCAGTAGTAGTAGTAGTAGTAGTAGTAATTGAAGTAGTGGCAGTAGTAGAAGTAGCAGCAGCAGCAGTAGTAGTAATAGTAGTAGTAACAGTAGTAGTAGTAGTATCAGCAGCTGCAGTAGTAGTAGTAATATTAGTAGTAGTAGCAGTATCTGCAGAAGCAGCAATAGCAGCAGTAGTAGTAGTAGTAGTTGCAGTAGTAGGAGTAGTAGTGGTGGTGGTGGCAGTGGTAGTAGTAGCGGCAACATAACTAAGTCAAGTTTTCCTAACCATGTGCAGGATGAAGGGAAACAACTCTTGCTACATTACAGGTAGAAGTTGCAGACGTAGTAGTTAACCCTGACAGTTAAAGTTAAAGTTTGTTTTGTTTAACGAAACCACTAGATCACATTGACTTATTCATCATCGGCTATTGGATGTCAAACATTTGGTAATTCTAAAATGTAGTCTAAGAGACACGCTACGTTTCCATTTGCTCCAAGGAATCTTTTATATGCACTTTCCCACAGACATGACAGCACATACCACAGTCGCTGTGCACTGGTTGCGACGTGAAAATCCCCAATCAGAGAATGGGTCCATTGAAGTGATTCCATCGTATGACGCAAGCACCTCAAGCGATCGCTCTACGGACTGAGCAAGATGCCGCCTTAGCATCCTAAATGCCCACCTATGGTTTAAACATAAAGAAAGATACAGGTATTTTTAGTCTCAAGGAAATTACTAAAAGGGTCATAATTATAGAAAAGAATCATTTAAAATATGTTTAGTTAAATGTTTGTGTTACTTTGATCATAATGTGTCCAAACTGCATGATTATGGGTACATTTTGGACAATATTCACGATCATTTAAACCACACTCAAGCGAGAATTGGTGGATATCACACATATATTTATGGAAACTTTGCTCATCAAACCTTACAAAAATCCTTATTTGAATAAAGGTTTAGCTATTAAATTTTTCACAAAATCAGCTTGTTTGAAACTTACCCAAAATGAACGGAAAACCCGGTGTATGAATACCAAAGCTTCATTACAGCTAAACCATTTGCACTGCTGGTGAAAAAACAATTGTCGTTTTTAAAAATTACTCCTTGGCTATCACTAAGCTTAAAATATACTTCATATTCCAAATAATTAGCCTTCAAATATGGATCTGTGCAAAACAAACAAGCGAACTGTATAGTGCTACCCTAAGCCTGACCGCGAATTACCATAAAACTACATTCAACACTGGGCCGTTTCATGTAAGTTATTTAATTTATACCGCAATCACTGTTACATTGGCATTGCAAGATATGATGACAAGACAAATCTCTATATTTTCGGTCACTGACCATAAATGTAGGTCAAGTGACATAAGCCTGACTCGACTGATGTATTTCAGAGTAGATTTTTAATGAACACACTCTTTAAATCGTTTGTTTAAGTACAGTAAATACAAATAACTTTTAGTTTTGCGATAACAATACAAAACTTGTATATTTATTTATGAATTAGAGTTTAGAAACGCTTTTTGAATGTGACAGAATGTAGCTAGCATATTACAAGTAATGACGTCATGTATCTTGTATGACGCCATACGGCAAAGGCCTTGCTAGGTAGACAATACTTGATTTGCGTACACAAAAATGGAATAAATAATGATTTTCCGACTATTCCTGTAGGATTGCAGGATAAAAGAAACAACTGGTTACTGTCTTAAGATATCGGCTTTATCCTGATCAGGTCCAATGGCAAAGTCTCACTGCATTCGCCATTCCAACCTTCGCAGGATAAAGCCGATATTTTAAGACAATAACCAGTTATTCCCAAAGTATGCCTTAGTCAGTTAATATAAAGTCTTCCGAATTTGTTATTTCAGGCCTGGATTTAAGAACAAGTTGTGGAAAAAAATAAGAAGACAAGACATGCAAGAAAGAGATTCATATCGCAGCCCAATGTGCAATCGAACAGGGGGGCTGGCAGACGAGGAAGTGTGTGGTGTATGTGTGTGGGGGGAGGCCCATATTTAGGGGAGGAGTTCGGGGGTTCGTCCGAACCCTACCGCAAAAGTTGAGGTCCCTTTTTTTTTTTAATATTGCACAAGTACTTAATTGTAACTTTTGCAACTCTCCCACAAAACAACCTACATGTAGCAAAAATGTTTAATTGTAATTTTTGCTATATTAATGACCTCGTAGCATTAGATAATTACATGACAATGACAGCCATTCATCTTTCATTGATTTATGAACCAAAGTTAGAAATAAAATGTTAACAAAAAGTAATCATGTTCGTGCCTTGATCTTTATATTAAAGATATTGAAATCGACACTGGCTTCCATAATATATCAAGCAATATTCTTCTGCCATTTTGACAGGGAAGTTAATTACCATGCCGGTTATTCCCAGATATTTCAAACGTTTGATGACTACACCTGTACGCTTAACAGAGGCTGCATGCGTTGTCTGTGATTCGCGATGATGCAATTTTTAAGAACGTAATGTGTTTTGTTTTTCATAAATATGTTCATTATTAAAGGAACTGATCATAGTTCTGAGGTACACGTACCTTTTCTTTTGCTAAATTATAATAAGCAATTGGCGAAAAAAAAATATATGTAAGGGAGCTATTCGAGAATTACGCAACGTGCACTCAGGAGAGGGGGAAATTATTGGATGCGTGACAAAACATAATTTATTTTATTTTATTTGTTTTTGGGGTGTGGGGGAGGGAGGAAGGGGTGGTTGTAGTTGTGCAACGCAATTTAAATTGATAAAGTAAAATGCAACCAGTCATGGCCATTTTGTTTTAACATTACTAAAGACCCCAAACGAAAATATGAAAAGAAAATCTCGCAATCATCATGGCATTGAATCGTTTGACAGGGACATGAAGGCGGTGAATTTTGACAAGTGTTATGTAATATATTGGTAGGAGTGGGAATGGTCTCACGGTCACAAAACGTTACACGAGGGACAGGGGTATTAAAAACGCAAGATTTGGCATTACGTGGTAGTAGTGGTAGTAGTGGTAAAACTGATGGTTCTGGCGCAGTTTGGCCCATTCATTTAACATGGAGGAGGTGTCACTCTCTCAGCGTCACCCTCCCAAGAGGGGATGATGACGTCACAGCCCAGATGAATTTTGATTGGCTTACTAATGGCGATTTAAAAAAAAACGGGGATATCCCATACCGCGCCAACTAACCAGAAAGTTCCTTTCATATACTTGACAGGTTAACAAACAAAATAAACAAAGACAAACAATATCAAACTAAGTTGCTGCGTCGTCGACAAGAGTATTTTATTAAGTACAGCTTTCCTTAGCGTGTAAATCTATGACAATGCACAGCCTTCGCTGTGTTAAAATAGACACACGCCGGTATGCGCTGGTGTTGACTGAATTAGGTCAAACGCGAAGGCAGTAACTAGTGGTGTGCGCACGCGAGCGTGTGTGTGTGTGTGTGTGTGTGTATTAAATGTAAAGTATATATTTGTGAGTATATAAGTATATAATGACTAGACTCCAGAGTTTGCTGTTTACACTACGAATGTAGACAGTATGCTATACTATTCAAATGCTATATGCTGAAACATATAGGACAGCCGCTATCCACTGGCTGACCTAAAAACATCACCGGAACTCGCGCTACCGTAAAACAATAGTCTGTGTATCTTATGAACTGTTTTTAACTTAGGGCGGTGTAATGACCTGAATATCCCTACACAGTTTTGGGGAATAGGTTTTATAGTATTGGAAGTATTACAACATTCTGACTGCACACAGCTAGAAAAGGGGAAGGCGTGGTTCTTTTTATGTTGTTAAAAATATTTCATTCATATTAACTTATTATATTTAAAATAATTTCAGTATATGATGAATGTGAACAGACATACCATATGTAAACAATAATTACATTTATGTTATGTCGACGTAGAAGTAGCATTAACCCTTCCATCACCCCTAGATGAGATGGACTCATCTACAGGGTATATAAACCGAAAATTCACCCCATTTTTTGTTACACAAAACTGACTCCTAAGAGAAAGGACGTCAAATCATTTACTCGTAAGAAGAAGGACGCCAATTCACGTTTGTGAAAAAAGTAAGTTTTATGAATGTGTATTCTGTTTTAAAATGAATATCCCTTAAACATATTATAAGCATCTATACTGGAATTGACTGTGACGTCATGTCCGACTCTGTGAGACTGAATGAAGATGTATATGGTCTCATAGGGAGGTCATCCGGTATTCATCTTGATACATTTAATCATGGTAATGGAAAAGCGGCCCCGTCTCTTGATATGGACCCAGCCCTCAATGTCCACACATGTCTCGAGATAGGAATGAGATAAACTGGCTCTACTCATTCAAGGGTATTCAAGACGTGACTCAAATGTAAATGCTATCCCATAGTGCAACAACCAGTGTATTTATATAATCAGGTATTAATATAAAGCATGATGTGATATTTATAAGCATCAATACTGAAATCGACTGCGACGTCATGTCCGACTTTGTGAGACTGAATGGAGATGTAGATTGTCTTATGGGGGGGGGGGGGGGGGGGGGGGGGGGGGGGGGGGGGGGGGGGGGTCATTTAGTGTTCATCTCGATACATTTAAGTCGCGGTAATGGAAAAACTGTCCGTTTCTTGACATGGGGCCCAGCTCAAAATGTCCAAACATCTCGAGATAGGAATGAGATAAGCTGGTTCTACTCATTCATGGGGTATTTTCTCATAAGACATAACATAAATATAAATGCTATAGTACAATATAATTTAATCATGAACACCCTGAAGGCCATATAATCTACATAGATGCAAACAATCTATATGGCTGGGCCATGTCACAATCACTGCCTGTATATGAATTTCACTTGATGAGACAGACATAGAACAGTTGGATATTGTCCAGGTGCCAGATGATGCACCAGAAGGATACATCTTGGAAGTGGATCTTGACTACCCCCATGAACTCCACGACCTGCACAATGATTATCCATTAGCCCCCGAACAACTCAAGGTCAATGAAGAGATGTTCTCCCCATATGCCAAACAGCTGTTAGATGAACTGAACTTGAATGGCACCTCCACCGAAAAGATAATACCTAATTTGCTGCCAAAAGACAAATATGTGGTCCACTACCGCAACTTGAAATTCTACATCTCCTTGGGCATGAAGATGACTAAGATTCGTCGAGTGATGGCCTTTAAAAAAGTGCCATGGCTGAAAGGTTACATAGAGTTCAAGACAGAAAAAAGAAAGGCTGCCAAAAACGATTTTGAAAAAGACTTTTTTAAACTGATGAATAATTAAGTTTTTGGAAAAAACATGGAAAACTTAAGGAAGAGAGTGGATGTCAAGGTTATTAACAAAAAGAAGAGAGCATGCAAATTGGTGGCCAAACCCAACTTCCATGCCTTCCGCATCTTTAATGAAGATCTGGTGGCTGTCCACCTGTTAAAACACAGGCTGTATTTGAACAGACCAATCTACGTTGGATTCGCCATTCTAGATGTGTCTAAAATATTGATGTACAACTTCCATTATAACTACTCCTGGTTAGTTGGCGCGGTATGGGATTTCCCCGTTTTTAAAAATCGCCATTAGTAAGCCAATCAAAATTAATCTGGGCTGTGACGTCACCATCCCCTCTTGGGAGGTTTACGCTGAGAGGGTGACACCTCCCCCATGTTAAATGAATGGGCCAAACTGCGCCAGAAGCATTAGTTTTACCACTACTACGTATTGTTGAATGGCCACAGAGATCAACAAAGGACCTTTCAACATTAGCGTAATGCAGAATCACATTTTTAACGACCCTTTCCCCCTCCCATAATGAATCCACAATAACATAAGGGCGACCCGATGTAAATGTATTTAAATAATACCAGGTAATAATGCAAACTTTTAAAAAATGCTCGTAGATTATGAAAGAACACCCCAGCAAATGTCAACCTAAAAGGACTATTTTCATTAATATAGGTTCACTGTAGCATCTATGAAATTAATGTTTTTGTCCAATAAAAAATAGCAGGTTGTGGGATGGGAATTAAACAAGTTTAAAGTGGACTACACCTGTTATATAAAAAAATAGCAGGGTATGGGATGGGAGTTAAACATGTTTAAAGTGGACAACAATTGTCATATAAAAAATAGCAGGTTGTGGGATGGGAGTAAAACATGTTTAAAGTGGACTACAATTGTCATATAAAAAATAGCAGGTTGTGGGATGGGAGTTAGGGACCGTAACAAAAGTATATTGAAGCCAGAGAGACTAAGTCACTTAGTCTGGGGGGGGGGGGGGTTTACGATTTCAACATCTCCATTTAGTCATTTTATCACTTTTGGCTTCAATTGCTTTGAACTTGAAAATCATCATACAAACACAACCCAAAAGGCTTCAAAACACTGGCCAAGGTATTTATTGTCGACCTACTGCCCATGCAAACCAGGATATCAAAGTGGCTAGGTATGTATTACAGTCAACTCTCGTTATAACGGCCATGTTGGTACCACACAGGTCTTGCCGTTGTAACGATCGTAAAGAGTTGGCTCTCTTAGTATGACAAGTGGTTTGGCAATCATGTGTAACACTAATAAATAATAAAGTAATGAAACAAACAAAACAAAAAACAAACAAACAATTGTTGTTATACATCTTGAGCGTGTTTAGGATGATTTTCTTTAATAAGAGTCACTTCTCTTTTTTCACTTATCGAAATTTGCGTGTGGCGTCGTGTCGCGGGTGGGTGTGATATTTTCTCCCAATAAACCGCATTAAAACATTTCACGATATATTGTAACTTCTAATTAACAAAAAGAGACTTGACAGGAACAACTCAACTCTGCATCAAGATATTAACAACAATACAAGTTGTTTAAAAAAATCTCTACCTTGCACATCAAGCGCTGGAATAGAGCCGAAAAAACGGCAATTGCAACAGCAAAAAAGAAGAGAAAAGAAGCATAAATTATCTTAAATTGCTGGAAAATATGACTTGAGAAATAGGCCAACTTGGAGCTTATGTCATTGGCGTCTGATGAAAGATACCAATGGGCATATTGTCATTGGATGTATAGTTTAATAGTTAAAAAGCCTTTCAGAGTGCCTTGGTTGGCCTCATATCACTGTTTAAAAACATTGTTTCACTATGTGCATTCATGAATAAATACTGTTTGTATCTTTTATATTACTACTGTCTTCCTTTGGTCTTTTCCAAACCTTGTTCTGTAACGTCAATTTGGATGAAGCCAAAGTCAACTGCCCATTTAGTCTTTTTGAGGAGGGTGGGGGGTCAGAATCAAGACTAAATGACTTAGTCTCTCTGGCTTCAATATACTTTTGTTACGGTCCCTTAAACAAGTTTAAAGTGGACTACAATTGTCATATAAAAAATAACATGGTGTGGGATGGAAGTAAAACATGTTTAAAGTGGACTACAATTGTCATATATAAAACATTACCATTTTGAATGGTGATATAATCATGATAATGACATCAAGCTCTGTGACATTTGATAAAAGTTTGAGAATAACAATGTTTTAGGTGTTAAATAATTATATCTTTGTGTATACACCACTGATTTAATTTGCATCAACCATACAAATGTAAGACGATTTAATCGCTTATTGGATAACCATTTTGAACAATATATAATACATATATATATATTAAGCAACAGTTCCACCCCACCCACTCTCCAAACACTCCCATCTCTTTAATAAACTTATTGATGTCATCGCCTGTACTAAATATTAGGAATACCAATGAAAGAGACATTGAAAAACGTACGTACTTATATTGATTTAATGTTAAAATAAATAAAACAATTGTGTTTGTATAGTTTTTAAAGCGACATACCCTAGTTTTTAAAAACGGAACGTTCGTCTAAGAAGTAATGGTTAATGAGACGAGCTCTAGTTATTTTTGACGGTATTTCCCTGTTTAAACATCACATATTGTAGCTTCTCTCTGCTATACCCATATCCAAATATGTGTTGCAGGTTTGTAGATTACCTAAACTTAGTGTTTATTTTTACGGGTTGAAACTAGGGTCTGTGCCTTTAATGTTTTATAAGATGAAGATATATATAAAACTGGAACACTAATTTGATCAATGTATTGGTTTTGATTATATTCTTGAGAATTCTCTTTTTCTATTTGAAACGTTATTTTTTCCCAACCAGCATCGGTGGCGTCGTGGTTAGGCCATTGGTCTACAGGCTGGTAGGTACTCGGTTCGGATCCCAGTCGAGGCATGGGATTTTTAATCCAGATACCGACTCCAAACCCTGAGTGAGTGCTCCGCAAGGCTCAATGGGTAGGTGTAAACCACTGGCACCGACCAGTAATCCATAACTGGTTCAACAAAGGCCATGGTTTGTGCTATCCTGCCTGTGGGAAGCGCAAATAAAAGATCCCTTGTTGCTAATCAGAAAGAGTAGCCCATGTAGTGGCGACAGCGGGTTTCCTCTCAAAATCTGTGTGGTCCTTGGCCATATGTCTCACGCCATATAACCGTAAATAAAATGTGTTGAGTGCGTCGTTAAATAAAACATTTCTTTCGTTAAATAAAACATTTCTTTATTTTTTCCCAATTGACCAAAAAGGACCCTTAAAAATTGTTTAGATTATACCCTGATGTATATACCTCGGGTCAATACCCATAACTCCTGGTTGTGTGCTAGAATTTCTTTATCTCCAATAATGAATAAAACCCCAACTTATTCACAAAAATCTACAAAATAGTCGAAATTCACTGTTTAAAATATAAACTTTTAAATTCCAGATGCCAGGAAACCCGCTGTCGCCACTTGGCTACTCTTTTACAACAGGCAGCAAGGGATCTTTTATTTGCGCTTCCCACAGGCAGGATAGCACAAACCATGGCCTTTGTTGAACCAGTTATGGATCACTGGTCGGTGCAAGTGGTTTACACCTACCCATTGAGCCTTGCGGAGCACTCACTCAGGGCTTGGAGTCGGTATCTGGATTAAAAATTCCATGCCTCGACTGGGATCCGAACCCAGTACTTACCAGCTTGTAGACCGATGGTCTAACCGCGATGCCACCGAGGCCAGTATATAATACATAAATACCGTGAACTGGTGGGATGTGATGCATAACAATATGTAGCCGGATAAAAGGTTTGTGTTGGTTAACGACACCACTAGAGCACATTGATTTATTAATCATCGGCTATTGGATGTCAAACATAAGGTCATTTTGACATAGTTATAGAGAAGAAACCAGTTACATGTTTTTCATTAGTAGGTAGGGATTTTTTTATATGCACCATCCCACAGACAGGATAGCACATACTACGGCCTTTGATATACCAGTTGTGGTGCACTGTCTGGAACGAGAAATAGCTTAATGGGCCCACCGACGGGGATCGATCCTAGACCGACCGCGCTTCACTCGTGCATTTTACCACTGGACTACGTCCTGCCCCATGTAGCCGGATACACACACGGGCGTATGAAGGTGTCAAAATGTAGTGCGCGCGCACGCACACACACACACAGACACGCACACACGCACACATACAGATATATATAGGCCCTCCTTGCCCCCCCCCCCCCCCCCCCTCCACTTCCTACGCCAGTGATAATAATTTATAATAAAACGACAACGATTCCGCACACTTTGACACCTCCCCTGCTTAGGAATAAATTAAATTAAGTTGAAAACGAAAACGATCCCGCGGTGGGAGCCTGTGGTGAAAGTATACTAGTCACAAGAAGTTGAGGGCCACAGGGCCACGTGTCTGGAGTGGAGTAGCCCTAACGCTGTGCCAGTGGTATGGAAACGCTCGTTAATGGATGACGGAATGACTCACTTGCAGGCATCTCGCTACGTGTTGTCTTGTGGATATGCTATCATTCAGACTTGGCAGGGCTCGACCACAGTCCAGGTTGCTCAGTTTACGTTTTTGGTGGCATGGTTATCCGAAGCCAGCTTGCAAAGGAATGTATACCCTCCCAAACCTAATCAAACATGAAAAGTGTTAACATAAAAAGTGAGTTTCACGTGCATCATACAGGTTCCAGGCTAGTGCCCTGCTTAGAAAAAAATAATTAAAAGGAAGTAAGGAAATGTTTTATTTAACGACGCACTCAGCACATTTTATTTACGGTTATATGGCGTCGGACATATGGTTAAGGACCAGAGATATTGAGAGAGGAAACCCTCTGTCGCCACGTCATAGGCTACTCTTTTCGATTAGCAGCAAGGGATCTGTTATATGCACCATCCCATAGATAGGATAGTAGATACTTTGTTACACCAATTATTGTGGAGCACTGGCTGGGACGATAAATAGCCCAATGGGCCCACCGACGGGGATCGATCCTAGACCGACCGCGCATCAAGCGAACGCTTTACCACTGGCCTACGTCCCGCCCCAAGTTTTAAAAAGTAAACAATCTTATACATCCCGACTCTCACCCTTCAACATCCGCTTTCTGAACACTCAATTCCGTAGCGCCATACCCATACATTTCTTTCTGGCAGAAACCCTGTATTTAATGGGGTTTATATGTTTGATCAATGTGTGGACTAATGCAATCAAAAATGTTTGAGGGTCACAGCATGCTTTGGCCCTTATCCAAGATACAGAGGGGAAAGATGTGGATAACCCAGTCACAGAATAATGGACAAATACAGGAGCTCAGTTTATGTAGGCTATTTGGGTTACTTGAGAGCCACTTGCAGGGTAAATAACTCCGAGAAATCAGAAGGCATTGGGCATTCTGCCAATGTCAGAGATAATTAAGGCGCGTGCAGGTTCGGGGAGCGGGGTGAGGGGGAGTGGGACAGCTGGGGTGTTGGTCTCAA
>NC_054700.1:21332129-21382129 GCF_016097555.1 Gigantopelta aegis | reverse complement strand
GAGCTTTAGCGAGTGACAATGAACATTATTGCACGAGATGTTGTAATGAGACGTAACATTTTGATATGTACCACGATAGTTTTAACTATATGGGTAATTAAAAAAATAACGAATCATCTCTGTAAAAAATAAGAAACACTTTTTTTATATACATGAATATATCTCAATAGTATTTCACGTTCACGCGTGCTGTTTGTCTGTCAAATAAATCCGTAACTATGGTACACGTCGTATCATAATAAGAAAGCCAAACATTTTAAATAAGATCTCCTATGTTTACTTGTATATATAGAGTTTGCAAATAAATTTTAAAAAAATCATATTTCCTCCCAGCTTTCTAGCGATGTGACGTTTTGAAACATGGATTAATGTTTTCTATCAAAAATTGACATACGTGAATTCACTTTAAAGTTGACGCCACAGCGCGATAACAAAATCGATGACTCATCTAAAGTGCACATTTGTGGATCACGTGATGGTATCGTCTCCAATTTGAGGAAAATTTAATATGCCAAAATTAGTAGACGACAAGAAGATTGTCATCGTGACGCATGTAACTGAATAATTAATTAGAGAAACACCTGTAGCGTATTTGCGGTTTATGTATTTATACTTAAGTACCCCAACACATAATTTAGTTTACATTTTCAAAGTAAGATTTTTGAACAGATCGATTCTGCATGATACGTCTACGTTCGTTTAAATTTGACAGACCTTTTCACTTATGACATACGTAAACATCTACGTGTTTTAAAAAAGTAACATATTTGAAAATTCCGTAACAAATTAATTTTAATCAAATCTATTATGGAACGCGGTTAATTAAGCTTTATAAACAAGGAAATATTAATTGAATTAATGAAATTTTTATTGTTGACCACCGTGTCACACAATTCTAACACTTTAGCATATAGTTATTCATACATGTCGTTTGCTAGGTTTTGCATTTTTCTTCAAAATGGCATAAGATACGATCACGTGATCCACAAATGTGCACTTTGCTAGAGTCATCGATTTTGTTCTCGCGCTGTATGTATGTACATATGTATGAATATCTATATATTGTATGTATGTCGAGGTTGACTGTTACATACATAGATATTAACGCACTGACACAGGGGATAATTAAATCCTTTCTAGCCTCACAAATTGTCCCATGCCGTTGCTCGGACTCGAACCTGTGGCACCGAATCGCCCGCAAATTGCGAGACTAACCACGATGCGCTCTGAGCTATGTATGTATGTATGTATGTATGTATATGTATATGTATATGTATGTAATAGTTATACCCACACTTTAGAGGTGTATCGGCTAATATCCCTACAGTTTTGATCACGACCAAAACTGTTGGGATATTCACCGATACACCGAGTAAGTGTGGGTATAACTGACTTATACCCCACTTAAAGGCATACTGTCACAGATTTAAGGACCTTATCTCTCTAAAAATTAACAATAAATCAAAATTATATTAATTTTTATAGACCAAATCTAGCTATTGCATCATTTTTACTACACCATGATGGAATGAAATCCATGTCGACCCTCTCAGCAATGTTAGTTCTTGAATTATGGACCATTGCTATAATTCGATTATTTTTACAAAATATCATTAATAAGTGGAGTATGGTGGTTACGTAGATGGTTGAGTAAAGTACATTTAAGGACAAATCAAATATATATATATATTTTTAAGTAATACTTTGTTAGGTCGTATAATAGGTCAGTGGTCTGTGACAATATGCCTTTAAGGTCGAGTTAATTATTATATTAGTTCTATGGCTAATAAAATCAATAACTAGAAAGTAGTAAATAATGAAATGAAAATAACGTGGACCAGACGTCGTGAACCTCACATTTTGTTCTGGAGCAGTGAAACCGTCTATTTCAGTTGTTCGTGTCGCACGTGCAAATGCAGTTTGAGGTAATTTTATCGGTGTGTTTTTGGGCTGTACTGGTATCGGAATATATTAAAACTCAGGGACGTAGTTTATATTTCTCGGGATGGGAATAGTATGGAGAATTAAGTACTAAAATGCTATTTCCGAGAAAAAAATTATATTTAGATCGTCTAAAAAAAACCTTTTATGGTATGTAAAACTAGAAATAATATTTAATGATTAAAAAAAAAAAAACAGTTTGGGGAATTTACTGGATAGGGGTTAGTTGACACCCCTACCACACTAACTACAGCTCCGCACATTGCATGGTTTTTAACAGACGTATCGTGCTCTAAATAAATATCTCAAGGGAACTGTTGTGAATAAGTGCGCGTGTATAATTAGATGGCTCTTTCTATTGGCTGAAATATTACGAAAACATAATTTAAACTTGGATGTCAGCCAGCAAACGAATTTTTGTAGATAGCTTGTTCTATTGGTTGAAATATTACGAAAACTAACGCAGCCCATAGACGATCAATATTATTGACAATAATATTGTCATTTAGAAAAATTGACAATATTATTGATCATTAGTGTGTGATATTGAAGCAAGTTTTTGATTGACACAATATATTGACAGAATCAAACATCGGTAGATATTTATTGAAGGTTTCTCAATACTATTGTGTCGTTGATGGCACTTTGTCAAATTATTGTACACTATTTCATTCTGAAGCCAGTCATCTAAGGATAAACATGTCCAGGCAGGAAAAAGAAGGAGAAAATTTCTTCTTCTTTATAAATATAACATTAATAAAATTATCAATCCACTGTCTGCTTTGTTTCTTTTATTTTTATTAAAAAATATTAACTCTGAATTATGTTTTCTTGCAATATTTACTAACTTTTTTTTTCAAAAGCATTTTCTCAGTTTTACCTATTGATGTCATCATTAATGCAAAATTAGACAAATTAGTATTTTATGAATAAAATGTTAAAGGGACATTCCCGAGTTTGCTGCATTGGAAGTTGTTTCCGACTAATAAAATATTTCTACGATTAAACTTACATATTAAATATATTTTCTTGTTTAGAATGTCAGTGTCTGTATATTCAGTGTGTTTCTGGTCGTCTTAATATTTGTAAGAAGCCCAAACTGGATTTTGTCTTCAAATAATTTCGTACGTACGAAAAAATAGTTTTTAGGAAATAAAATGAAATTTAACCTAGTACAAATATTAGAACGATCAAAAACACGTTTAATATACAGCCACTAATATTTTATGCAGGAAAATATATTTGATGTGTAATTACAATCGTTAAAAAGTCTCTGTTAGTCAATAACATCTTAAAAGTTGCAGCAAACTCAGGAATGTCCCTTTAATTATTTAATAATGATTAAATGATTTGCTATTTCATCCATACGAAGAAAATTTCGATAATACGCCTGTTCATTTGTTCTAAGTTCCTTTAGCAGTTTAACATGGCCAAACTGTTTTCTCTGCAGAAACCATTTTTGGACCATGTAATTCTTTCTTTTTTATGTTTTCGCTTATCAAAAGCAAAGGCAATAGCTTAGAGCGATGGTTAGAGGACAAATGACTTTGTTGGTGGCCAATACATATTGATCAATATTATTGTCAATTACATTGATCGTGTATGGGCTGCTTTAGTTTGAACGTTGTTATATGCAAATGATAAGTGTCATCAAGCAAATCCAAATATTTTCCGGATTTCAATGTAAACTATGACAATAAAAGTTCATTGTATTATTCATAATTTTGTTTGTTTTGTTTTGTTTTAAATACAGGTGTAGTTAAATGAAAAGTGTAGATGTATCGTGATTGTAATACACTTTTAACACAAGAAACCATGACAACGAGACCGGACGTGGGTATATATATATATATATATATATATATATATATATATATATATATATATATATATATATATGTGTGTGTGTGTGTGTGTGTATGTATGTATGTATGTATGTATGTATTTATGCATGCATGCATGTATGTGTATGTATATTTATATGTATATATGAGCTGTTATATGTATATAATGTATATGTACAATGTATATGTATGTGTATGTCTATGTGTGTAATATCATCATTATTCATTCATTCATGATCATTTTGAGAACACCAATCTCATCATAATCATTCTATTTACCATCATCATCATTTTTGTCGTCGTCATCATAATCACCACCATCATCATTTACACCACCGTCATCACATCATTATTACCATCTAATGTTGATGGCATCAACATCACCATCGTCATCATTGTCTTCATCATCATCATCATCATCATCATCATCACATCATTGACCACCACAATCTTCATTGTCATCATCAATATCAACATTTGGTTTGCCAAAAGCCGTGGTATGTGTCATATAAAATATATTGTGTCGTAGCGATGTATCCACCCAATTACAATACATTCGACAACTAATAGCCACTCATTAACAACCCGCTGATGGCTTGTCAAAACAGAGGATCCTTGTCCTTCTACATCGGTTATTGCCTTTCGTTCCTATATGACCATTACTATCCTAGAAGCAGAAGAAAAAAAAAGAAGAAAAAAGGTCCTCATCCAATAAGACCTGTCTTTCCAAATTAACAGCTATAAGTAGCGACAACATTAAAGAGGTCGCGACGCTCAGATCGTTGATAAATTCGCACACTACATAACAGCCCGCGAGTAAATCCCACCAAAATGATCGCGAAAGTCATTACTCAATTACCAAAACCACGACACAAGGCGAATACCGTCCATTTTCTTCATTTCTCCAGGCTCTTTGCTTTCAATTCAATGAAACGTTCGATCGTTTTTCCCAGCAGATGATGGAGCGGCGGCTGATCCCGGGTTATCACCCGCTTAAGAATAACACATGATTTTATTTCGCCCAATCTGAAGTAATAAACGTGTTAGGGAATAACGAGGCGAACGGACACGACTTGCGTGTATGGTTCGGCGCAGACGACACTGATTGCGCGTATCGCGTGCCCTCAGCTGGACATATTTTAGTGCAACAGACCATCCGTCAAACGGGCTAAAAGATCGAGACATATTTCCGAGTTTACCGACTCCACTAGAGCATATTGATTTATTAATCATCGATTATTGGATGGCAGTGGGGTAAAAAAACACTTAGAAAAAAACGATTATTGGATGTCGAACATGTTAACATGGTAATTCTGACATGGTTTTAAAAGAAAATTTCTACTTTTTTCCCCAGTAGCAGCAAGGAATCTTTTATATGCTCTTTCCCAAAGACAGGATAGCACATACCACTGCCTTTAATATACCAGTCATGGGGCACTAGTTGGGATGGGTTGGGCCAATCAGATCCACTGAGGTGATTCGAGTCTATGACGTACGAACTTCGGGCGACGCTCTACCGATAAAATATATTCCCCTCCCTGTGTAATACACGGAAGACCGTTTCAAGTATGGGGCAGCCACGACCTTAATGCTGCCTTATACAGAGATACGATTTTGCAAACCTCAACGGCTTTGTTGCATAAACTCTGCTTGTATGTTTGAAATGATGACTTGTCCTTGAGAATGGCTGTCGTTCGCAAATTGTAACGTCTAGTGGTAATTCGCTATGGTATACCGTCATGAGACTGATTATATGTTTATTGTCTTTCAGGTTTAAGATAGTCAAGGAATCACATGCAATGACAACAGCATGATATCATTACTGTTTTCAGTGAACAGTGATTCTTGACTGCATGTCATCACGAATGTTTACATATCCATCGAGCTCAGTTACGTGCTTAGATTTGTCTGTCTAGTCTTCGAGTTGCAGTCCTCCTATAGGTGAAGTGGGAAGGATGTACATCATCCTGGGGGCGGCAGTCCTCCTATAGGTGAAGTGGTAAGGATGCACATCATCCTGGGGCGGCAGTCTTCCTATAGGTTAAGTGGGAAGGAAGTACATCATCCTGGGGGCGGCAGTCCTCCTATAGATGAAGTGGAAAGGATGTACATTATCCTGGGGGCGGCAGTCCTCCTATAGGTGAAGTGGGAAGGATGTACATCATCCTGGGGGCGGCAGTCCTCCTATATGTGAAGTGAGAAGGGTGTAAATCATCCTGGGGCGGCGGCAGTCCTCCTATAGGTGAAGTGGGAAGGATGTACATCATCCTGGGGCGGCAGTCCTATAGGTGAAGTGGGAAGGGTGTATATCATCCTGGGGGCGGCAGTCCTCCCATAGGTGAAGTGTGAAGGGTGTACATCACCCTGGGGGCTGCAGTCCTATAGGTGAAGTGGGAAGGATGTACATCCACTTGGGGTGCGGCATTCATCATATAGGTGAAGTAGGAAGGATGTACATCATCCTGGGGAGCGGCATTCATCCTATAGGTGAAGTAGGAAGGATGGACATCATCCTGGGGAGCGTAAGTCCTCCTATAGGTGAAGTAGGAAGGATGCACGTCATCCTGGGGAGCGGCATTCATCCTATAGGTGAAGTGGGAAGGATGCACGTCATCCTGGGGAGCGGAAGTCCTCCTATAGGTGAAGTAGGAATGATATACGTCATCCTTGGGTGTGGCAGTCCTCCTGCAGGTGAAGTAGGAAGGATGTACATCATCCTGGGGAACGGCAGTCCTCCTATAGGTGAAGTGGGAAGGATGTATGTCATCCTGGGGCGGCAGTCCTCCTATAGGTGAGGTGGGAAGGATGTATGTCATCCTGGGTAGCGGAAGTCCTCCGATAGGTGAAGTGGGAAGGATGCACATCGTCCTGGAGAGTGACAGTCCTCCTATAGGTGAACAGTGTTCTATCTAACAATAAATAGAGGGGCGCTGCGCCCTGCCCCCGTTTTGTGCCGCTCTGCCGTGTTTGTTACCGCACCGCCCCTGATTATCGCCGGCCTGCCCTAATTCATTGTCAAACAAAAATACTAAATTTTGTTTTCCTCTCAAAGCGTGTAGTGTTGTTACGAGTCTGAATTCCCAACTAAAAAACGTTTGACAATACATTGTTTAGCTACAGTTGTGAAAGCCGACAGCAGTAACATGATATGTTTTTGTTTTTTCTGTTGTTAGTCGATATGACTGCAGACGAGCGGACAGGCAGTCTTACAAAGCTTGAATGCGAAGTAATCTTCACACCGTCACGCACATAACCACACACCACCTAGCAAACACCTAGTTGAAAGTAGACCATCATGATAAACTTCGACAGAACGTCAAATGCGAAATTTATTTTGATAAGTAAATTTTTTACAGTAATTTTTGCCTTTGCAAATACCCAGACCAAGATACATATATAGTTTTAACTGATGTCAGTAGTCCTGATCAATGACATGTTGATTGCATCGTTATAATATGGCACAGAGTAAACTAGCAACACTGGTTATTTGGTATATGTAGGCATAACTGTGTTTTGTTAAAAGCATGTCTGCAAAAGCTATTTAATGAAATCTATCTAGATCTTGACATGCAATAATAGCCGTTTTTAAATGCAGTGAGCAACTTGTTACAAATATAGCCTTATGTCAATTTTTTAATTTGTTTGTTCTTTTATTTCTTTATTTCTTTTTATTTATTTCTAATCATTCTCTTTTTTTTCATTTCTTGATTTCTTTTAATTATTTCATTTATTTATTTTAAATTACATTTGGGCATGATATTAAATGGTATAAATACTATATATAATAGAAAAAAGATTATGATTTTTTTAGGTGATCCAACCTTTTGTAAAACATTTTAATAGTTAAAGTTTGATTTTATTTAACGACACCACTAGAGAATATTGATTTATCAATAATCGGCTATTGGATGTCAAACATTTAGTAATTTTTAAATTTAGTCTTAGAGAAAACCCCGCTTTTTTCCATTAGTAGCAAGGGATCGTTTATATACACCATCCCACAGACAGGATAGCAAATACCACGGCACATTCCAGTCGTATTGCACTGACTGGAACAAGATTTTTTTAATAGTGTCTATATTTAGTACATTAGTACAATAATATTGCATACGGCGATGAATGTACTGTTTCATCAAACATCCAAATTTAAGAATAATAAATTTGGGTTTAGAAATTGATTGTCCCCCTCCCTCCAAAAACGTTTTGTAAATTAAAACCAGCATAGATATTCCTACATATATGATATTTATTAATGTAAAAAATTCGATCATATCCAGCACTTGCCTCAAAAATAAGATTTTCACGTTAAAAATGCCCTACAATTAAATTAGTGCCCTGCCCCATCAAAATCCTAGCTAGAACACTGGGTGAAGTGGGAAGGATGCACATCGTCCTGAGGAGTGACAGTACTCCCATAGGTGAAGTGGGAAGGATGCACATCGTCCTGGAGAGTGACAGTCCTCCTATAGGTGAAGTGGGAATGATGCACATCGCCCTGGGAGTGACAGTCCTCCTATAGGTGAAGTGGAAAGGATACACATCGTCCTGGGAGCGGCAGTCCTCTTGTAGTTGAAGTAGGAAGGATGCCTCTCGTCCTGGGGAGTCACAGTCCACACATAGGTGAACTACGAAGGATGCACTTAGTCCTGGGGAGTGGTAATCCTATAGGTGAAATAGGAAGGATGCACATCGTCCTGGGGAGCGGCAGTCATCATATAGGTGAAGAACTATGGAGCAGTCACAACAAAATAAATGTGTTTACATTTATAATTAATTGTATCGGTATTTCCTACATCTTGCAACAAACGGAACGACGAATGACTGAATGCTTAACATATGACTGAATGCTTAACATATGACGGCCATTTTGTGATGATGAACAGCAATATAAATATGTTTTAAAGATTACATCCATAAGCGACCCAATATAAGTAGCGTATACTAACTTAAAATAAAAACATGAAATAATAAAATTAAAGTTTTCTTCATAAACAAGAATCGAAAATCTATGGTCAGACTATCGAAACAGTATATGAAATTGTGCTAAAAAAATTGTTTACTAAATTACATGAAAAAACACAGAAATCACACAATATAACATGATCTATCAACACAATTTATCACAGTTTTAATACTGTAAAACCAAATGAAGTGATATTGAAAAATGAGTGTTCCGTTTGCCACTGTGTTGAAACACTATAATAATGTTTCTATCCCTGCACCATAGGACGTCCATACGTTGTCGATATTACCTGTTCTTATGGGAGGCTGAACAAACCACCTCTGGCCAGAACCGCTCCTAATCACCCCGCCTTTTCCCAGAATCCCTATATTAGATTCAAGTACGCTGTCCTGGGCACCATGGGCGTACGACCCGGGGGGGGGGGGGGGGGCAATTGCGCAATTCCCCCCCCCCCCCCCCCCAAAAAAAAAAAAATTCGGGCAAAACAGTGGGGAAAATTCGGGCAGTTTTTATTTGGTAAAATTTCGGGCAAATCAACCCCTCCAGCCCCCCTAAATCAAAGAGTACGCCCATGCTGGGCACACACCACAGAGGCCGGTTTATGATGTCTTAATTCCAGGGTTAGAGTTGGGAGTGGTTGGGGATAGAGCTGAGATGTGTTTGTTTTGACTGACGCATTATAACTACCATTAATAAAAGGACATTCCTGTGTTTACTGCACTTTTTTTTTTTAGATGTTATCGACTAACAGAGACTTTTTAACGATTGCAATTACATATGGAATACATTTTTCTTCATAAAATATTAGTGGCTGTATATTAAACGTGTTTCTGATCGTTCTAAAATGTATACTAGGTTAAATTTCAGTTTATTTCTTAAACTACATTTTTTCGTACGTACGAAATTATTTGAAGACAAAATCCAGTTTGCGAATATTATAAATATTAAGACGACCAGAAACACATTGAATATACAGACACTGATACTCTAAACAAGAAAATATATTTACTATGTAAGTTTAATCGTAGAAATATTTTATTAGTCGGAAACATCTTACAATGCAGTAAACTCAGGAATGTCCTTTTAAATAGTGATTTTTTTATGGATGTTAATGATCGATTCATTTATATATTTATCATTGTTAGACACCAAATAGTCAATGTATTGTTTTTATACTGAGATGTCGTTAAGTATTCATTCATTCATTCATTCATTCATTCGTCCATTCATTCGTCCATTCATTCAATCGTTGATTCATTCGTATATACATACATTCATTCGTTCATTCATTCATTCATTCATTCATTCATTCATTCATTCATTCATATAACCACCATCCTAGACCAATCCTCCACTCCATCCCACCTTCGGTCGGACAAGGACATGTCTTCTTCTTTTTTTTTACATTCGATTAAGCAACATTGCGCCTTTCGGCTGTTAGAATCAATGTTGACGAAAAAAACATATAAATACAAGTCTAATGACTTGGAAATTATTGTGGCCACTCCGTCTAATCTTTGAAACCATGGTAATTGGACGAGTTCGAGTTTTAAGACTGACACGCCAGCCGAGTTAACGGTCTATTGGTGAACATTGAATTGCACTCTGCTCGCAGCATGTAAGAGTCTATCAGCTGTGATGTCTTAACGGCCCGTGTGTGTAGCCATTTGAACGAAATCACTTCCATCGGATTGTATGTGTGCAATTTCTAAAGTCTTCAAAATACCAAGACGGGGAGTCAGTATCTCGAGGACGTGTGTCAGGATTCCAGTATGGCAGAAACGGTACAGGGACATCACTGAAAGCAGCGTGCAAGTATTACCGCTTATCTGTTTTGTATACCAGGCTTTCTAGAATTGGTGTAAAAGGATATAGTAGCCGTGGGATAAAAACATTGCCAAGCCACCATTAAAAATTCACTAACCTTACTTTACTTTAAGTAAATACAGTTTTATTAATAGTAATAATCAGGTATTAGTATATCATCCTAACAGGGAACTAGAGATAAAACCCCTAGATTTGAGGTGGGGGCACGATATTTATATTTACAAATTAGTCTTAGATGCAGCATAGTAGGTATTTACTAGCCCAACATTGAATATCAGAAGCCACGGGAGTGGGACTACCATAATCTAGAAGCTTTGATGTATACGCATGTAATAGTATATTATGTTTATGTGAAGGAATCGTATGTCAGTACATATTTAAACAAGCCAGATGTTTAGACGATAAGAACAAACAATACAAAATACAGACTGTTTGTTGTCTATGTTATTATTGGTGAAGGGCTAGTAAGTTGTATAACTTGTTCCTAATCCTTTTTTTTTTTTTTTTTTTTTTTCAAACATTAAAATATGCTTCAATCAATGTATTAAATTCCTATACCATTTGTGCTGTTCCTGATATTTTCCAGTCACTGAAATATAAAGTAAATAAGTGTGACACATAGCTGTATTCCAACACAAAGTCATACTAATATGCATGTGTATGTGTCCCACCTATAAAGGACAAAACCTATCATATAAACAGGGGTGTGTGAAGGGGTATGCATGTGTCATAGACTTGTTACCCATTTGTTAGTGGAATTGTTACATCGAAATGCAGTGGTATGAATTATTTCCTTCATAATTGACAGTTTTACCAATATTGGTGAACAAAAAAAGGAATGTTTGTTAAACGACATAGTTCTAAACTATTGCGATTAAGGAAAACAATGAAAAGAAAATGAAAACTGACTCCGCGACACTTCGGCGTCTTAAAAACTACTGCTGTAGCCGGATCCAATTGCTTAGTCGTTGATGTCAAGGGCCTTTTAAATCTGGTACTGGATTCGCACCCTGGGAAAACACTGGCTTCAACACAGAGTGAGTCTTAACAGTTCAATAGAGACTAGTTTTACTTCTGTCTCGCGGTGGGGGGGGGGGGGGGGGGGGGGGGTAAATCACTCGTCTGATGCGCGTTCGGTCAAGGATCGATCCCCATCAGTGGACCCATTGGACTATTTCTCCTTCTAGACAGTGCTTCACAACTGGTATAACAAAGTCCGTGGTATGTACTATCCTGTTTATGGGATGGTGCATATATATAAGACCCTATGCTGCTATTCGTTAATTAAAAACTTCTTTTTTTTACCTTCCTACTTATCTCGCACTAACCAATAACCTCTGCGATGGACAGGGGATGGATTTAAGGCAATTGGCAGAGGTCAGGCCCTAAGATCGAACGTGACCAGCGAATCTGTTGGATCTGTGTGCATCCCAGCTTATTCAGCATGACCAGTATATAAAATGTATGTCCTGTCATGTCTATGGGAAATACATATAATATATCCCCTAATACCTATGAGAAAGTGTATATATAAACAATATCTTCTTGCTTCTGGGTACTAAGTGACATGGTGGTAGTCATGTACTGTTTAGGGGCAGGACGTAACCCAGTGATAAAGCGCTCGCTTGATGCGAGGTCGCTTTGAGATCGATCCCCGTCGGTGGGCCCATTGGGCTATTTCTCGTTCTAGCCAGTGCACCACGACTGATAAATTACAAAGGCCGTGGTATGTGCTATCCTGTTTGGGGGATGGTATATATAAAGACTATATGTGAAAATTACCAAATGTTTGACATCCAATAGCCGATGATATATATATATATATATATATATATATATATATATATATATATATATATATATATATGCTCTAATGGTGTCGTTAAACAAAAGAAACTTCAGTATACTGTTTGGATATTTGGGAGGATGGGAACAAACTAATATGTCTGTTCACTAATGGGATAAGACCAGAGAATCGAGGTGAGAGATTTGTCACTAGAAAACAAAACGTCAATTTGCTAATACACGTACTTTAAACACTGACTGTAGTGATATATCCAAGAATTAAATTTGTTCAGCAAACATGTTAATTCACATTCTCATATAGTGTTCTCATGTTTCACATGGGTTGTATTTCGATGAAAATGAAAAGATTCTTGAATTCTTTCGACGGGTCGTGAAAGCTATCAGTGTACAATACGCATAACAGTTGACTAAGTCTTTGCGACGGATCGTATTACAATTCTTTAAACAGCTGGGGATCTATTGAACGTTTTCCTGTATACAAACAGTGTATAAAGACATGATCAATGAACGTCGGGTAAGACTATATCTTGCAACCATCAAGCCTTTTCACAAAAATGAGTTTGCCATATTAATTATACTGAAAATGTCATTGTAATACTGATTATCTACCTAGAACGTGACAACGTCTGGGAATGAATAGTGCACACGTTTCTCGTTTGTGGAGAGTGTTCGATATTCAACTCGAGAGCCGAATTACTGCGATCAGGTAAATTGTTACTACGACTGATCGTATCACTATTTATCTGTTTATCCGTCTAGTTGTTGCAGCATTATGTTAAGATGATGCTAATTTTTAATACCACCCATCCACTCTCACTTTTTCTTTCCTTCTGTCTCTTTCGTTCTCTCTGTCTCTGTCTCTGTCTCTCTCTCTCTCTCTCTCTCTTCTGTCTCTTTCGTTCTCTCTCTCTCTCTCTCTCTCTCTCTCTCTCTCTCTCTCTCTCTCTCTCTCTCTCTCTCTCTCTCTCTCTCTCTCTCTCACACACACACACACAAAATCAGAGAGCTAAAGAGACATACATACATACAATATACAGATATTCATACATCAATACATCAATACATACATACATATGCACATATGCAAATACGCATGCACATACGCACATTAATACAGGTAGTAATAGTAGTGGTAGTGGTAATATTAGTAGTAGCTGTAGAAGTGGTAGAGGTAGTAGTAGTAGTGGTAGTGGTAACAGTTAATAATAGTTGTTGCAGTAGTACTCATATTAGTAGTGGTAGTTCTTGTGTTAGTAGCAGTAGTAGAAGTAATAGTATTAGTAGCAGCAACAGTTGTAAAAATAGCAGCAGTAGTAGTACTAATCATTATTGGTGTCACTGGTGTTTTATTAATAGTAGTAATAGTAATAAAAGTAGTAGTATTATTATTTATGGTAGTAGTAGCAGCAGCAACAACAGCAGTAGGAAATGCAGTAGCAGTAGCAGTAGCAGTAGTAGTAGTAGTAGTAGTAGTAGTAGTAGTAGTAGTAGTAGTAGTAGTAGTAGTAGTAGTAGTAGTAGCAGCAGCAGTAGCAGCAGTAGCAGTAGTAGTAGTAATAGTAGTAGTAGTAGTAGTAGTAGTAGTAGTCGTAGTAGCAGTAGTAGTAGTAGTAGTCATAATATTAGTGGCAGTATAGAAGTCGTGTCTCTTGTTTTCGTTTCGAGGAGAAGCACACATATTTGAGAGTTTTGAGTCACGGAAATCAATAATAGGAAAAGAACAGTTAAAGAACCCAGTTAAAGCTATAATGGCTATGCGTGAGTGTTTGTATTGCCTGTCACGGCAGCCGGTACACACAGGGACACTTATTTATTTAAAACTGGCAATTCTATACCACAGTCTCTACTTCCAATTACAGCATAAAGACTACTTTGTTGGCCGTTAATAAATAGCGGGAAAGATTTTAACACTACATATGAATCAGTGTAGGCCTAAACTGTGATTGAGGAATATCTGGAATATATTTTTATTATTGGTTATATGTCTTTCAAAAAATTATTGCACTTACCAAAGCTTGATGTAAACCATGCGCTTTTGGTTAAGACCGTTTTCTATATTGACAGGTTTTTTTAGCATTGGCATTGGCTATGGTTATCGATAGCAATGTTTCCATATGTCACGGAACAATATTTCCCGCGAACCGTCGTTCTGTTCGTGTGTCAGTTACGCAGCTGTAAATTCACGTAAACCGCCAATCGGTTTCGTGGTAAACACTCAAGTTCAAGTTCTTTATTGCGTTAAGTTTTCCAACTTATCAGCATTATAACATTGATACAATATTATGTACAATAGTGCGGAACAATGGTGGAGAATGACTTACAGAAATACATACACATATACCGATAAAACAATCCATCTATATCTATATATAAACAATCGGCAATATGGGTTACACAAATATAGATATATTAAGTTGTTTGTAGTAATAGCATATCCCTCATTTTGTTCGCCTGTATTAAGTATTTGCCAAGGTTATTTATTTCCTTATTGTTTGTAGTTGACAATAGCTGTATTAGTTTAAAAACACTGGGGTTCTTGGAGTAGTATTTCTTAATAAATCTATTTCTTAAAGTTTCGTATCGTGGACACTGAAGAATAAAATGAAACTCATCCTCAATCTCATTAATATTACATAATGTACATACTCTTTGTGTTCTCTCGATATTTTTGTACCTACCAGCTTCAATATTTAGCCTGTGTGCACAAATTCTCATTTTCGTTATTTCTTTTATATTACGTGAAACAATTGGCTTCGTCAGATATGTTAGTAATTAATATTCCTTTATTAAGTGTTTATATAGTGATCCTTTTGGCGACGCTGTTATTAAACTGTAGGATTTTTGTTTAAATAGATCAAATATTCTTTCTTTAATTATGTAATAAAAACTGATATGAGTATGGGTCGATTTCCACATATAACTTAGCCCAAGCGTATCTAATTCCTGCTTAATATTCGTTAGCCAAATATCTCCATACTCCTACATTTCCTCGTACACAGCTTTCCTCGTACACAGCTTTCCTCGTACTCAGTCAATAGAAGTTTCAGGTAACTTATTAGGTATTGCACTGCATACATGAATACAATTCAAGTAACCAAACAAACCTAAGGGAAAGTCAAGCGAACAGATTTCCGGTTACCTGACATTTTGAAGTATTGTTTTCTGCATATGAGCAATTCGAGCACGCGCTGCATCAAAAACCGTACACAAGGAAAACGGCCGTTAGTGGAAATTTAACGCGCAAGCATATTGTGTAACCGGGGGTTGGGGGTGTTGGTGTGTGTGTGGGGGGGGGGGGGGGGGGGGGGGGGGTCGTGGTTTTTGTCGCGGCGCAGACGCGGTACGTGGAAAACGGATGCACCAAAAAAATCATTTCTATGGTTAACAATATTTTATTACCCATATGGGCTCAAATATACGGGGTAATATTTTTTCGATCTCTGCACAGTGTGCAGATTGCTTATACAGCCACTGATTGGCTGACTTAAAAATCACAATGTTTGGTTGGTTGCTTGTCATGGCCGGAACTTCACTTTCATTCATATGTTTCCATTCATGAGTCAGATTACACATACGTTATACGATATACAAAGATTTACAAAAACAAATGGACTCACTTGTTTCGTAAACATGAAATGGTATATTTTCATAAGCAGCGGCTTTAGTAATATATAAAAATAATTATTTTCAAATGCAAATACAGTCGTATTATTTTGTACTGTAAACATTTGGCTGTAAAAAGAACGCCGTTATGCTATGACGTCACTTACATTACGTCATGTAATGTGCGTAAGATTATATGACGTAATGGCTGATGGCTTTGTTGTAGACTGCAGAGGAATTTTTACATTAAAAATCAGTTAAAATTGACAATGGGTAATAAAGAGAATAACCAACTCGCTACGAGGAGTTACGAATTATCTGTCCCTCGTGAATGAATGTTGTAAAACCCTCGCCAAAGGCTCGGGTTTACAACATTCATTCACTCGGGACAGATAATTCGTAATTCCTCGTAGCTCGTTAGTTATTCTCTAAATAGCAGTAGTTTCATATGAGCAAGTTTTATGCGTCCGCGCTACGTCTAAACAGCTTGCAGAGTTAGAATGTGAGAGAATTTGTCAAATTTGCCAGGTTTATTATTATTATTATTATTATTATTTATTTATTTATTTATTTATTTTGTTTTTAACGATTTAGCAGCAGAGAATCTTTAATCATGCGCTTCTTATAGGGATTTAGCTCAGTCGGTTGAGTGCTCGCTTGAGGTGCTTGCGTCGCAGGATAGAACCACCTCGGTGGATCCATTTAGCTGATTGTTTTTTTCCGGTCCAACCAGTGCACCACAGCTGGACAAAGGCCGTGGCATGTGCTTTCCTGTCTGTGGGGATGTGCATATAAAAGAACCCTTGCTGCATTAGGAAACAGGTAGCGGGTTTCCTCTGATGACTACAAGTCATAATTACCAAATGTTTAACATCCAATAGCCGATGATTAATTAATCAAGGTGCTGTAGTGGTGTCGTTAAACAAAGCAAACTTTAAACTTATAGTATATAAAATGGTATTTAGCTTTCGCTATACGAGAGTTAGCACTGGTGGGAAATGCCGGTCTAGGTGGGGTAGTGGTTACATGGTTTAAGGCTATTAGCTACACGGTTCGCACCCCGGCACCTGCTCCCAGCCAAAGCGAGATCTAATGGCTCAGTGGGTGGCTGTAAGGTCACTAAACCAACTTCTTTCTTGCAAACCACAAACTCAGTCGTTGACTGACAACCTAAATAGTTGAGATGTTTGCCCATGACGGCGTACTTGAACCTTACTTAATTGGATATAAGCCAGAAAATGAGCTAAAATGAATGTATAAATGTATAAATGAATGAATGAATGAATGGAAATAATTTAATTCAGTTTAAAAATACTGTTTCATCAAAGGTCGTGGTATGTACAGTCCTGTTTATGAAAAGGTGTAGCCAGTGTGGCGGCAGCGGGTTTCCTGTCTTTCTCTTTGGAGGGCGGGATTTAGCTCAGTCCGTTGAGTGCTCGCCTGAGGTGCTTGGGTCGCAGGATCGAACCACCTCGGTGAATCCATTCAATTGATTGGGTTTTTGTTTTCGTTCCAACCAGTGCATCACAACTGGTCAAACGCCGTGGTATGTGTACTTTCCTGTCTGTGGGAAAGTGCATTTGAATGATCCCTTGCTACTAATAGAAAAATATAGCGGGTTTCCTCTCTGAGACTATATGTCCAAATTACGAAATATTTGACATCCAATAGCCGATATTAATAAACCAGTGTGCTCTTATGGTGTCATTAAACAAAACAAACATTAATTATTGAAATAGTCGTTATATTAGACAACCAGATAGCTATTTAAAATGTTCTAAAGTTTCGTTAAACAAATATTGATTTCCTTTCAGGGGCGGATCCAGTAATTATTTTTCGGGGGTGGGGGACAAACGTGCACATGGATCAACTCGTCAAAACCGCATCCCATTGGGGTGGGGGAGAGAGAGATAATAAACACGGGGGAAAAGGGGGGATCACATGAATATTTTTTAGAGGGGACTGGTTCCCTAGTCCGCCCCTTTCTGGATCCGCTTCAAAATTCACGCAAGCTACCCCACCCTCGTCCTGCCAACATTCTTGCACATGAGCCTGTAGCAATATTTTGATATTTGTTGAGATGTGGTTAAACACGCATTCCAGCTTTTCTTTCAGATAACCATTCGGTTTGTTTTCACCTATTAGTACTGGCAATAAGCGCCGGAAGATGCTCCATAAACCTCGGTGGAACTGATTATTGATTACGTCTTCTGTTACTTCGTACCACAGTGGCTGGTGCATACCAACCCGTGGTAATCACCAACATCTGGTCATTTCCTAATTGGCAACAGTCATTTTGCACCTGCTATAAGTAACTGGGTTTTAATTTTGTTACTATTATTATTATTATTATTATTATTATTATTATTATTATTATTATTGTTGTTGTTGTTGTTATTGCTGTTGTTTCGTTCCAGCCAGTGCACTACGACTGGTATATGAAAGGCCGTGGTATCTGTTACCCTGTCTCTGGGATGGTGCATATAAAAGTTCCCTTGTTGCATTAGGAAAAAGATTTAGCGGGTTTCTTCTAATGACTACGTGTCAGAATTACCAAATGTTTGACATCCAACAGCCAGTGATTTATTAATCAATGTGCTCCAGTGGTGTCGTTAAACAAAACAAACTGCTTGTTGTTGTTTGTTTGTTTGTTTGTTGTTATTATTATTGGACTGCAATGCATTTTCATTGTATTACATTATACTACATTATTAATTATTATTATTATTATCATTATTATCATCATTATTATCATTATTATTATTAATACTACTACTACTACTACTACTACTACTACTACTACTACTACTACTACTACTACTACTACCACTATCATTATTACTACCACTACCAGTACCACTACTATTATTTATTTATTTATTTATTTATTGTGTAATATCCAATATTAGCTATGACTTTGTTTTTAATCTATTTTTGGACAATTGTTGCTAAACACTGTATAATATATTATGATGAAAGTGAGTGCTGTTTTCGGTACTTCGGTACTTAATTTGTTATTATATATCTGTACCACATTGTGCAATCCTACAGTTTATGAGAATACTACTACTATCACTACTACCACTGCTACCACTACTATTATTATTTATTTATTTATTTATTGTGTAATCTCCAATATTAGCTATGACTTCGTTTTCAATCTATCTAGCTGCTAAACACGGTATAATATAATATAATGTACATGTGTGGTGTTTTCGGTACTTCGGGTTATCCGTTAGTGTCGTCGATGTCCTGAGAGGGGGTGGTGAACCAAATTCAGTGTCGCCACTGGAACATAAAAATAATATTCGAAAAATCATATAAAATATACCAAGCAAAACAGTTTAGCAATAGTATACTATTAAACTGTACTTTAAAAAAATACAAACTCCATTCAGTGACATGACAAGTGCGCATTCCATTTTGTATTGAAAATCTCACGTTACTTATACTGACAAATGGTGAATCAATTAAATCAAATGTCTGGTTCCACTTTTAAAGTCACAAGTTTTTGTTTTACATTTAAAATCTGTTTCAAATTGCAATTTATTTCGTATATTATAATAATCGAAGTTAAAATTTACATATGCATTGTTAAATACAGTAATAATTGCCATACGTTTTTGATATTAACTCATTTTAATCCCATTTTTTCATCGATTTTGAGAACCCTGACACGTGCGTATGGCCAACTATGCAGAATCATGAGATGTTTAACCAGATGTGGAAAGTTCCTCATGCATTATAATAGTAAATCTGCAATGATATTTAGGCGAAACACAGATTTCAATCTGACAGTTTTATTGATTTTGCAGGCAACCATATTTAGTGGCGTTGCTCATAGGAATAAATATCTTGTCAGTTTAAGATAAATATGTTTACTGATGAGATCACTCAAATCCTCTTAATATGAAATCGAAATGTGAAGATCCTGGATGGAATATATATATATTATATCAAGCCAAAGGATGTCCAAGTTGTAAAATACCAAGATGGCTACAACAAAGTGGCTTCTGGGTATATGAATTGCGATCAGAAAAGTTCAGTTCAAAATAGGTGGAATGCAAATCATGTTATAACTAACTGTTCAGAACTTACTTTTGTGATCCGTAATCACAACGACGGACCGTTTCTGTTTAGTATGTATGGTCCAAACTTAACCAGCTTCAAACCCATTTTACGCATGGTGAATATCAACGATTGCAGCGGTTTTACATAATATGCAGTCAATGCTTCACTATTTGCATATCAAGGAAATTACTATGCATTTAAAGATATCTTCGCATATTTTAAACTACGGTTATTTTTTAGTCGTAACATGTAAATGTTAATCGACAAGATTGGCGTATTTAGCGACTGTGGGTTTCTGTGCTTGCATGGAGCGAGATTGATCTAGGATCGATTCCGGTCGGTGAGGCCATTGGGTTATTTCTCGTGCAAGCCAGTGCTCTGCGTCTAGTGTGACTAAAGCCGTGATATGTACTATCCTTTGTGTGGGGTGATGCTAATAAAGAACCCTTTGTTGCTAATCGCGACTGAGTAGTGGGTTTTTTCTCTCATTATTGGTGTGGTCATTAGCCATATATCCGAAGGCTGAAATCACATAATTGTATATGAAATCTAAAATGTATTGATTAAATAAACCATTTCATGCTTCTCTTTTCTTTATGAAATAATACACACTAAACCGGCGACATTATTAACTAAACTGTTTACTAGAATATTTTCACAGATTAAAAGCAGTAACAGGAAAAAAAGGAAATGGAATTTATAAAAAAAAAAAAAACCTAATAAAAATGTGTTTGACCGGTTTTAGACTTAAATACTGTGTTTTCTTGAACGTTCCAAATCGGTTTTTTAAGAGCGCCTTTGATTAGCTCTTTTCCCCTTGCTGCGTCATGACACTTTTATGGAATTTGACGCAGATATAATTGGGCCTTGTAGAGCTGTATTCTAAGTGGATATAGAATTCCAGCGATTACTCGGTGAATGCGGGAATACAAACACAACAGACACAGCTTTCTTGACGAATTCCGGAAACGATATGGTGTAAAATGAGAACTCAGAAACTATTGACGTTGACCTTATTAATGGTGCGTTTCGCATCGATTATTGGAGTAAAAATCTTAAGATTGCCGGAAGAAGAAGAAATGTGTAGAAACATCCATATTCATGCTGACTGATTGGAACTTATTGTGACTTTGAAAAGAAAACTGACACATCGATTACTTACTGCAATCTAGTTTAACATCTTTCAAATGGAATCAAAATCTCAAACGTGATGGGACATACTAATGGAATGATTAAGACAACTTTCGCATGCATGCGGCATGCGGCGTACGGTATGCGGAGGGTGGGGGTGGGGTGGGGGTAGGATCGGTGGGGTGTTTTTTTTCTTTTTAAAATCTTTCGAATGATATTCAGGACAACCGTTTACATGCACCAGGCTTACGTCGGGCGGCGTGCAAAATAAGATAATGTGGGTGGGATGTAGCTCAGAGGTAAAGAGATAGCCTGATGCGCGGTCGGTTTAGGATCGATCTCCGTCGGTGGGCCTACTGGGCTATTTCTCGCTCTAGCCAGTGCACCACGACTGGTAGATCAAAGGCTGTGGTATGTGCTATCATGTCTGTGGGATAATACATATAAAAGATCTATTGCTACTGATGGCAAACTGTAGCGGGTTTCCTTTCTAAGACTATATGTCAAAACAATTGCCAATAGTCGATGATTAATAAATCAATGTGCTTTAGTGCTGTTGTTATGGTAGTGGACCCGCAACGAGTCCTCCGACGATCTTCGATCCTACAAGCCATAGCACTTCAGGCGAGCTCTCAGCTGTTGCTATACATCCCGTCTCCAATTCGATCAAATTACTGAACATGCCACATCAGTACCCATTCTTAGTTGATATATCAAACACTTTCAAAACAACTCAATCGATTTCCGAAATGTGCACTCTGAAAGCATATGCGACTTACATTAAGAGGGCGAGCTCTCTATTTCTGAAAAGCAATTTAGCTAGTTCTTAAGATCTGTGTTCAATAAGGATAATATTTAATATCCTCGACTTCTTGTTAGCAATATTAGAGAGAAATTCCGATAATTGGGTAAGAAGCGCACGTCACTTCCAATTAACGTAGCAAACACGGTTCCACCGCTACATTTTCCTGCCCGGTGATTCCTGGAATTGATGTTACTGCACGGATGCCTGGATGTTTGCATTACGGTTAATTTCCGAGCAATCACGTGAGAGGTTAAAATTAGTATTTCGGTCACGATTAACCTCTTATCTGAAAATAGGATCCGTTTGTATAAGCATGTTAATGCATGTTGTATGTCAACGCCAGTGAACTACAGATTAATATTACGCGCCTCCCCACTAAAAAATCAAGATAGAATTCCCATGTCTTTATTTGGAGTTTGAATCATAATATCTTAATGACATATATTTTTACGGCAAACGTTTTAATTTTTTTATTCGCTTTACAAATGAGTTTGTTAAGCGGTTCTCCGACGATTTTGTTTTCTGTTACGCACGAGTGCATACACACACCACACACATATACACCATACACACACATATATACAAACACATACACCTAACAAACGTATATAAATACACAAATACACCACACACAGACACACACACACACACACACACACACACAGAGACACGCGCACACATACACATGCATACATACACACACCCACACACACACACACACACACACACACACACACACACACACACACACACACACACACACACACACACACACACTGACTAGTCCGTTTGCGTCAAAATGGAACCGATGACTTGGCACGTAACATTTTAATAAAGTTTGTTAAAAGTTTGTTTTGTTTAACGACACCACTAGAACACATTGGTTTATTAAACATCGGCTACTGGATGCCAAACATTTGGTAATTTTTACATGTGGTCTTAGAGAGGAAACCCGCTACAATTTCCCATTAGTAGCAAGATATCTTTTATATGCACCATCCCACAGACAGAATATCACATACCACGGCCTCTGATATACCAGTCGTGGTGCAGTAGCTGGAACGAGAAAGAGATTTATAATAAATAAACATATAAAAACACAGAATTCAGTTTTAAACCCGTACCACTACACACACACACACACACACACACACACACACACATGAAAATGAAAAAAGAAATTCAATATAAAAACAAAACGTTTCTTTACAAATTCCCACCAAATATGTTGTTATGCGATTTTTAACTTTATTCATTATAAAGAGTTGCATTGCAATTCATAGGTTTTTTTTTTTTTACGCACATGCAGTATGCATCCAGTAGTGAATGAATGAATGAATGAATGTTTAACGACACCCCAGCACGAAAAACACATCGGCCACATCAATACAAAAATTCGAGATTCAAACAAAAACAGTGTAAAGAACTGTGCAAAAATACAAATATCACAGATAGATACTGACGTTTACTCAAAATGTCAGTTGTATCGAAGAAAACAAGGGGATTTGTGCTGTATTGGCCATTCTCAAAGAGAATGAATGAATGAATTAATGTTTGTTTAACGACACCCCAGCACAAAAATACATATCGGCTATTGGGTGTCACAAATGGTATATCGAAATATTATTTATATATAGTCATGTAAAACCACAGTGAAAGGAGCTGTGGGGGAAAAGTATTTCTCAAAGAGAATGTTACACCCCTGCATCACGGTGAGGTTACAGCACGCGTAGGGGTCTCAAAGAGAATCTTACACCCCTGCACCACGGTGAAGTCACAGCACGCGCAGTATTTCTCAAAGAGAATGTTACACCCCTGCACCACGGTGACGTTACAGCACGCGTAGGGCTCTCAAAGAGAATGTTACACCCCTGCACCACGGTGAGGTTACAGCACGCTCAGGGGTCTCAAAGACAATGTTACACCGCTGCACCACGGTGAGGTTACAGCACGCGTAGGGCTCTCAAAGACAATGTTACACCGCTGCACCACGGTGAGGTTACAGCACGCGCAGGGGTCTCAAAGACAATGTTACACCCCTGCACCACGGTGAGGTTACAGCACGCTCAGGGGTCTCAAAGACAATGTTACACCGCTGCACCACGGTGAGGTTACAGCACGCGTAGGGCTCTAAAAGACAATGTTACACCCCTGCACCCCGGTGAGGTTACAGCACGCGTAGGGCTCTCAAAGACAATGTTACACCGCTGCACCACGGTGAGGTTACAGCACGCGCAGGGGTCTCAAAGACAATGTTACACCCCTGCACCACGGTGAGGTTACAGCACGCTCAGGGGTCTCAAAGACAATGTTACACCGCTGCACCACGGTGAGGTTACAGCACGCGTAGGGCTCTAAAAGACAATGTTACACCCCTGCACCCCGGTGAGGTTACAGCACGCGTAGGGCTCTCAAAGACAATGTTACACCCCTGCACCACGGTGAGGTTACAGCACGCTCAGGGGTCTCAAATACAATGTTACACCCCTGCACCACGGTGAGGTTACAGCACGCGTAGGGCTCTCAAAGAGAATGTTACACCCCTGCACCACGGTGAGGTTACAGCACGCGTAGGGCTCTCAAAGAGAATGTTACACCCCTGCACCACGGTGAGGTTACAGCACGCGTAGGGCTCTCAAAGACAATGTAACACCCCTGCACCACGGTGAGGTTACAGCACGCGCAGGGGTCTCAAAGAGAATGTAACACCCCTGCACCACGGTGAGGTTACAGCACGCGCAGTATTTCTCAAAGAGAATGTTACACCCCTGCACCACGGTGAGGTCACAGCACGCGCAGGGGTCATCCAGTAGTGTGTTACATGTATGTTATGTAGCTCAGTAATAGAGTTATCCTGTGACTAGATTGGTCTCTCAATCAATCGCCCTATTTGGTTTCGGTGTGGTATGTACTGTCCTGACTCTGGGAAAGTGCATATAAAAATTACTTGCTCTTTTTTTCGGTAGGAGTAAGCTATTTGGCGACAGCAGGATATCTTTTTCTCCGTCGACCAAATGTCGAAATAACCACATATATATCAGACTCCAAGCACTCGTAATTTTTAAATGCACTGAGGTGTTGTTAAACAAATATTCCTTTCCTTTTCCATAGAGTAGAAAATCATTATTTTATGATGCTGCAGGTTCAGTAGTTCTCCCCGGTCAGTAGTATATCTAGCTCTGTCTGATAGCTTGTCATTTCCATCAAACCGAGTCGGCTACATGGAAAATTGCGCACTTTAATGACAAATTGACATGTTCTGAATATTAAGATCTAATTTGTTATTTTCGTAGACACTGTCTGACGTACGGGCTAGTTTATGTTGCTGGTACGTTCCCTACTGTAATTCATTTAATACATTTACTAAGCGTACGTGATTAATGAATAAAATACATACTTATTAACTTACATACATATATACTAAAGGCGACACCACACAATATGAGTGTATCGTACGAGAATAACGATTGTGACAAGAAATCATTACTTTTTCATCGGTTGCTATGAAAGCAGCTATTCTTGTATCGTATGGCGTCGCTTCAATTGAATGATTCTAATTTAGTACTAACATATATACTTATTTATGTACAGGAAATTAAAAAAGGTTAAAGTCTGTTTTGTTTAAAGACACCACAAGAGCATATTGATTTATTTAACATTGGTTATTGGATGTCAGATATTTGGTAATTCTGACATAGTATTAGAGAGGAAACCTGCTACATGTCCCCATTAGTAGCAAGGGATCTTTTATATGTACCATACCACAGACAGGATTGTACATACCACGGCTTTTGATATACCAGTTGTGGTGTACTAGATGTAACGAGAACAATCCTAACGAGCGAGCCACTGACGGGGATCGATACTAGACCGACAGCGCGTTAGGCGAGCGCTTTACCACAGGGCGACATCCTGCCCCAACGTGTGTTCTGAAGGCGACGTCACACGGTACGAGTGTCTCGTACGATAGTAGCCGATTGTGACAAGAAAAGATTACAATTTCGTCTGTTGCTATGAAATCAGCAATTCTTGTATAGTTTGGCGTCGCTTTAATTTACTTATATACTTATTTATATATATGCCAACCAACATTCCTAATTTTCTACTTACATACATATTGTCTTACATACATACTTATTTATTTACGTTCCATTTTACTTACTTACTTATTTATTTAGATATTCACTTATTTATTCACTAACATATTTACAAAATGTACTTAATGACTCATTCATTAAAGTACTTGCATATTTGATTACTTTCTGAACTTTCTTCCATATAATACTTAAAGAATTATCTTGGGTGTGTGCTTACTTTTTTTTACTTACTTACAATACATACTGTCATATACATACTAACTTGCTTACATACTTGTTTACTTAGTACTTACTCTTTACTATGTACTTCCTAGCTTGCATGCTGCGTTCCTATTCTATGTATTTGTTAGTTCGCTTATTATTATTATCATTATTATTACTATCATCAGTATTATTATTATTATTATTATTATTATTATTATTACTATCATCAGTAGTATCATTATTATTACTACTACTACTACTACTACTACTACTACCACTACCACTACCACTACCACTACCACTACCACTACCTACCACTACTACTACTACCGGCCTCGGTGGCGTCGTGGTTAGGCCATCGGTCAACAGGCTGGTAGGTACTGGGTTCGGATCCCAGTCGAGACATGGGATTTTTAATCCAGATACCGACTCCAAACCCTGAGTGAGTGATCCGCAAGGCTCAATGGGTAGGTATAAACCACTTGCACCGACCAGTGATCCATAACTGGTTCAACAAAGGCCATGGTTTGTGCTATCCTGCCTGTGGGAAGCGCAAATAAAAGATCCCTTGCTGCTAATCGGAAAGAGTAGCCCATGAAGTGGCGACAGCGGGTTTCCTCTCAAAATCTGTGTGGTCCTTAACCATATGTCTGACGCCATATAACCGTAAATAAAATGTGTTGAGTGCGTCGTTAAATAAAACATTTCTTCTTTTTTTTTGCATTATTTGACACTTTCATTGTGAAACTATAATACCACACTCAATATACACATCCACTTCATTCTTCTAACCAATACCATTTAGTTTTTCAGGTATATGTCACAATCACGTGTGCACATAATATGGTGACGTTTACAACGTTTCTGGCCAGCTTCTTCAGTATGTTCTTCTTTCATACTCTGAGCGCAGAAATAAAAGGTATATGTTGTTTTTAATTTTTTAATTTTTTAATTCTTGCATACATATCAAATTTTTTTTTGCTGTTTCGTTGTTTATTAGTTGTCCTTCTTATGTCTACTTGTGGTTCAAGCATGCTGTCCGGGCCACATGCCTAAGCTAACTAGACCGTCGTAAAGCGACAGGGGTTAATGGTCAGTTGTTAATGAGAGAGACGTTGATGTAATGACCGTGTTACTAAAAATATTTTCATCACCACTGTCATAATCATTATCACCACCATCGCAATCACCATCATGGCCATCATCTTCATGATGATGATGATCATCATCATCATAATCATGACAGTCATAATCATCATCATCATTATTGTCATCACCAATCATCATCTTTATCATCATCATCACGATCACCACAATAATTATCCTCATCATCATAACCATCATGATTATCATCATAATTATTCTTATCATCGCTATTATTATATTAGTATTAAATGCGCTATGTCAAAGTTGCTATAATGACGGGTTCCACGAAAAATAGTTATTACGTTTTGCTTTAAAACATAAAGTTTATACCTTCATTAGTTAAATGCATATAAAAATACAACCAAACCATTCCATTTACTAATAGAAATTTGGGGTTCTTTAAGGGTGAAATCTGGAGTGTTTCATACGCATTAACTAGTGACGTCACTGTTTTATACGTACACATACAACACGCTAAGTTTACCCAGAATTATTTCCGATCAACTGACAAAAGAAAGACAGATGGTGACCACAAATTAGTCGGGAACCCCCTTGTTGTCCAGTGCAAGGCTTTTATAAATCATTATTCTAGAGTTAATTATGGAAAGATTATGCGTGTTATCAATTATTCTGTAGTTATTTATTACAAATAAATGGGAAAATAACGAAATATCGTAGTTTGAACATCGACATATAATTTTTAGTGGTTGTATGTAGTAATATCTAATTCTAATCGAATTGAACATTAAGCTACCCATTTTTATGTTCAATTCGAACTATTAAATAATATAGTTAACTATTAAACAATAGATTTCCTAGCAATTCTTTATGTTTCTTCTTCCATTTCAGAATACCAAATTTGTATAAATCGGAGTGTTCCATATTTGACAGATGAACAAAGGTTGTATTCTATTTTGATGACGGACTACGACAAAAACACACGACCAGTCTACAATGCGTCACATCCGGTTAATGTGCATGTTGGGATTACGTTGACTCAAGTTTTTGATGTGGTAAAATGTTCGATTATTCCACAATTGCATAAACGTTTTTTTTTAAATTCCAGAATTGGGACTTCACATTGTTATTATGAAACAGGTTTGTCGACATGAAAACCATTATATAATACTATCTCATACACTTCCTTTATTTCTCACCCTATTCTCCCTACACTTTTCTTTCTTTCCTTACCTATATATGTTCTTTCCTTCTATTCCCTGTCCTTCCTTCCCTTTTCTGTCATTTCCATAATCCTTTCATTTCCTTCGTTTTTTATTTCTTTTTATTGGTCAATTCCCTAAACCATATTTTTCACCGACGGTATTAATGATATTAACGGTTTTTATGCTGTATTTATAGGAAATTAATTTGACTTGGGAGGTATTCCATTCCATATAGATAATGGCCAAAATGTTTCATTTTGTTAATATATTTACAGACTGTTTTTCTTTAATTGTATTACAGGATGAAAAGAATCAAGTTTTAACAACAAACATCTGGCTCGACCAGGTAATATATACATGTATTCGATGTATAACCATGTCTTAGTGTTACATACATAACAAAAACAAGACTCAAAGGATAGCCATTATTCGCGTTAGCATTCAGAGAGAGAGAGAGAGAGAGAGAGAGAGAGAGAGAGAGAGAGAGAGAGAGAGAGAGAGAGAGAGAGAGAGAGTGTGTGTGTGTGTACAATACAACACAACACTATACAATACAATACAATACAATACAATACAATATAAAACACGTGAAGACACGGTAGACTAGAATTAGCAATGATGAGTTGGAAGAACAGGTAAGACATCTATATAGCAATCGATTGACGTTTGAGCACGGCAAAATGTATAAACTTAGCTAGATTTATTTATACAATTTTTGATTACTTGAAGACAAACTTTGGCAGAACGCTTGCATATTAGGCCATCTCTTGTACATCTTAGGTAATTGGCATATTATTGTGAAAAGACACTGTTGTAGCCAGGATTTTATATTGGGTGGACAACCCTACTATGTATGTATGATTTTATACAATTTAATACAGTTAAACAAAGTTTGATTGTGGGGTATGGACCTCGTGTCCCCCCCCCCCCCCCCCCCCCCCCCCCACACACCTCACTACGCCACTGTGAAATAGTATATACATTTGTTTATGAAGTTCAAAACAAGTAATGCCAAGGCAAAGTGGTCACATTTTGTATATTGGGCTGGGTGTTTTGTTGTTTGCAATAGGACTGGACAGATGAAAAATTCCAGTGGGACCCTGCGGACTATAACAATCTGACGATGCTGCGCATCCCCTGTCACCACATATGGAAACCCGATATCGTGCTCTACAACAGGTATTTCGTAGATCTAGTTGTATCTCCAATACCCTAATATATTGTTATTTGTATTACTGTGGTAATGGTTATTGCTCACCACGACTGGTACATCACAGGTCGTGGTATGTGCTATCTTGTTTATGGTATGGTGCATATAAAACATCCCTTGCTGCTAATTGAAAAGAGTAGCCCATGAAGTGGCGACAGCGAGTTTCAGTATCTGTGTGGTCCTTGACCATAAGTCTGACGCCATATAACCGTAAATAAAATGTGTTGAGTGCGTCGTTAAATAAAACATTTCTTTTTTTTCTTTTTGTTTTTTTGGTTATTGCTGTTGTGGGTTGTGGTAGTATTGGTGTTGTGGTTATTATTGTTCTTTGGTGTTATAATTATTATTGTGTGGGCCTTTTCGTTTACGTTTTCACTAGGGAAGTTGAGGAGTTATTTGTTAATGCTTTGTTGTTGTTCCCTTTAATGTTTTGTTTTCTTAGTTGTTCTTTTTGGTTTGGTTGCTTGTATTTTGTGTTGCCTTGTTGGGATTTTTTGTTTTGTTCCTTTGTTTGATTTGTTTATTTGTGTTTTGTTTTCTTTATGTTTTTGTGGACCGGCCTCGGTGGCGTCGTGGTAAGGCCTTCCGTCTACAGGCTGGTAGGTACTGAGTTCGGATTCCAGTCGAGGCATGGGATTTTTAATCCAGATACCGACTCCAAACCCTGAGTGAATGCTCCGCAAGGCTCAATGGGTAGGTGTAAACCACTTGCACCGACCAGTGATCCATATCTGGTTCAACAAAGGCCATGGTTTGTGCTATCCTGCCTGTGGGAAGCGCAAATAAAAGATCCCTTGCTGCTAATCGGAAAGAATAGCCCATGTAGTGGCGACAGCGGGTTTCCTCTCAATATCTGTGTGGTCCTTAACCATATGTCTGACGCCATATAACCGTAACTAAAATGTGTTGAGTGCGTCGTTAAATAAAACGTTTCTTTCTTATGTTTTTGTGGAGAATATTTTGTGGCTTTTCAGTGGGTTTTCTGTGTTTGTTGTATTCATTTTGATATTCTTACTGTTTATTAACCTAGCCGCAAGAAAAAGCTGTGAGATGAGCAAAAGATTACTAACCAGCCTCGGTGGCGCAGTTGTTAACCCATCGGACTACAGGCTGATATGTACAGGGTTCGCAGCTCGGTACCGGCTCCAACCCAGTGCGAGTTCTTAAGGGCTCACTGGGAAGGTGTATAGTATAGTTTATTAGCTTTAAGCCTTACGGCTCATAGGCATATACATATACATTCAATAAACAATGATACAAACAGATAATATATACAATGGGTGATTGTGTAATTGGAGGATGGACAGTTATATATGCTTAGAACGTAAAAAGGTTGCATGTTTGAGAAATTTACCGAGATTACATAGTTCTTTTCTGTTTTGAACTGATAAGGTGTAAGGCCACTACAGTCTCTTCTCTTTCACTAATCACTAAACAACTAACAACTAACCCACCGTGCTGGACAGACAGCCCAGATAGCTGAGATGTGTGCCCAGGACAGCGTGCTTGAACCTTAATTGGATATAAGCACGAAAATAAGTTAAAATGAAACGAAAAGGTTACTTGAAGAATTTCTTGCTCAGCCGTTAGCTCAAACAATTTTCACGGCTCGTGACGAATTAAGCTAGTTTGTTTACGACGGTCGAACCGAGTCGCAACTTTAGAATAATGTGCTTTTGATTTGCGCTCCCATTGGCCAGTTGCTTATTCGAGCTTAGTATTTTTCCCACGTTGTCTGCACACGGCGAAGTTTTTGATTCACGAAAGTTTATTAGCCACACAAAAGGTCAAAGTAACATTTTGCTAAGCAGATATGTCTTCGAATGTAAATGGATTACGGTATATAGAAATTAAGATGTACATTGACAAATCTTATCACTGTTAATCGAAGCACTTGCACATCATCTTTTGCGCCTTTCTGTGTACGTTCCTGCACCCATCCGGCATTCTAGCGCTCTAGCGACCGCCGGTATACGGGGTAATAGCACGTATCAGAAGTAAACTCTGAACACTGTCCAAAGTGGTCAAAATAATTCCACGGCAAAAGCCAAATGGAATTGACTCGTGTCTGTCACGGGTGGTAACGAAATACAAGCATATGTCGAAGTTGGAGGGTCAAGGACTGTGATGTGGAAGTGGACAGCAAAATAACTTGAACGATAGGTAGAGCTGCCAGATCAGGAAAAAAATGAAATGGAATGAGGTTTTTCCCCGTCCATATTAGTGCTCCACAACTGGTATATCAAAAGCCATGGAATATACCGTCCTGTCTGTGGAGAAAGTGCATATAAAACATTCCTCGTTACTAATGGCAAAATGAAACGGGTTTCCTCTCTCAGACTATATGTCAAAATTACCAAGAGTTTGACATCCAATAGCTGATGATTAATATATCAATGTGCTCTATGGTTTCGTTAACTTTTAACTGTCTGTATCTAAATCTCCTCTCAATTCTTCGTTCCAGCGCTGAGGACTACACAAACGGCTACATGCAGGCGCTGGCCATGGTGAAACACGACGGCACCGTCTTCTGGCCGCCCATCGTCAAGTTCTACAGCACGTGTCAGATCGACATCACGTTCTTCCCCTTCGACGACCAGGTCTGCAGGCTGAAGATGGGATCCTGGGCCTACGACGGCTTCCAGGTGAACGTCTTCAACAGATCTAACGGCATCGACCTCTCCAACTACGTCGAGAACGGAGAGTGGGATCTCATCAGGGCAAAGGCCGTCAGAAATGTCGTGTATTACGCCTGCTGTCCGGAACCGTTTCCGGATGTGACGTTCACGTTGCACCTGCGCAGAAGGACGCTGTACTACACGTACAACGTGATAATACCGTGCATCATGCTGTCGTCCTTGACCCTGCTCGTGTTCTGGCTGTCGCCGGATAGTGGCGAGAAGGTCACACTAGGTCTCACTGTTTTGCTGGCCTTTTCGGTCTTCATGTTGCTTATAGCAGAAAATATGCCGCAGACGTCGACATTCATTCCGCTCATAGGTAGGTTTGTGTGTTTTATTTCACAACACCACTAGAGCACATAGATGTATTAATCATCGGCTATTGGATGTCAAACATTTGGTAAGTTTTAAATATAGTCTTAGAGAGGAAACCCACTACGTTTTCTCACTAGTCGCAAGGGATCTTGTATATGCACCATTCCACAGACAGGCTCATAGGTAAAGGTCTAAGTTAGAAAGTTAAAGTTTTTTTGACGACACAACTAGAGCACATTGAATTATTAATCCCTGGCTATTGCATGTCAAACATTCGTGATGCACTGACTGGAACGGAAATGGCCCAAATTGGCCTACAGACAAGGATTGATCCTAGACTGACCGCGCATCCGGCGTATGAATCTAAGATGCTAACTCATTCAAATTGGATCTTACCGCCACTCCTACTTTCGATTTTCCTTTGTAGATCAGAAATGGAGATCAAAGGAAAGCAAGGCTTTTTAACGTCGTCATAATATAAATCCAGTCCCTACCTCTCAAATAAATTAACCAATTTATTACCGATGTATATACATTTATTTTCAAATACAAAAATAGCAAAATATGGCACTTGTAACTATGTCTTTGCACCTTTAGTGATGTAGGCTATTTCTCGTTCTAGCCAGTGCACCACAACTGCTATACCAAAGGCCGTGGCATGTGCTATCCTGCCTGTGGGATGGTGCTTATAAAAAGATCCCTTGCTACTAATGGAAACATTTAACGGGTTTCCTCTCTGACTATATGTCAAAATTACCAAATGTTTGACATCCAATAGCCGATGATAAATAAATCAATGTGATCTAGTGGTGTCGTTAAACGACTCAACTTTAGTGATGTACGCCTTATCCAGACATTTAGAAAGTGTGTTAGTCCTGGCTCTAGTGGGAGGGGGAGGGGGTTAGTTCGTGTACATGACTCTTTTAGAGTGGTAACTTAAATGTTCTTGTTCTACATGCAAAGACCTTCAGAAAACGTTTGTTAAGTACGTTTTCTCTCCAGAGTCCATATATCATTTCTGGTTAGCCGTCAAAAGCCTAAAATGGCAATATTGGAGTTTTGTGCAATAAATCATTATTAGACACTTTGATTTACTTGATTTATTGCAAGGGTTTCGTGGCACGTATCCCGGTGGCAAAGCGCTCGCTTGACGCGCGATCGGTTTGGGATCGATCCCCGTCAGTGGGCCCATTTGGGCTATTTCTCGTTACAGCCAGTGCACTACGACTGGTATGTGCTATCATGTCTGTGGGGTGGTGCATATAAAAGATCTAATGGGTTTCCTCTCTAAGAATATGTCAAACTTACCATTTTTGCTTTTACATTCAAAAGTCAATTTTATTAATAAATCAATGTGCTCTAGTGGGGGCGTTAAACTTAAACAAACTTTTTTTCAAGTGTTTGGATGTTACTAACATTGTTTTATCATTATTCATCCAATAAACCTGTGTTCTAGGTAAAAGTAAATGTCCCATGTATCACTTAATTTTAACCAGAAATCGCTTTCAGTTTGAAAGTGCATGTAGTTCCACAAATTGGCCAAACTTTTCTTCATCAAGTGCGCCAAGTAATCCAATTTTAGTTTTGATGTCTCAGTTGCTTATGTATATGGGGCACGTTATAGCCCAAATTTATACAACCTCTGCAATTAGAAAGAAGTGTTTTATTTAACGACGCACTCAACACATTTTATTTACGGTTATATGGCATCAGACATATGGTTAAGGACCACACATATTTTTTTAGAGGAAACCCGCTGTCGCCACATAGGCTACTCTTTTACGACAGGCAGCAAGGGATCTTTTATTTGCCCTTCCCACAGGCAGGATAGCACAAACCATGGCCTTTGTTGAACCAGTTATGGATCACTGGTCGGTGCAAGTGGTTTACACCTACCCATTGAGCCTTGCGGAGCACTCACTCAGGGTTTGGAGTCGGTATCTGGATTAAAAAATCCCATGCCTCGACTGAGATCCGAACCCAGTACCTACCAGCCTGTAGACCCCTCTGCAATTAAGAAAATGTCCACGGCAAAAAAACCATGCCATTGAAAATAATATCCCTGAACAGTCCAAGGCGAAAAAGTGCCGTGGAGAACTAAAACTTCCACGGCAATATCCACGGCATTGCCGATTGCCGTGGGCAATTGCAGCGGTTGTTATAATACTGCCTCCCACCCCCACCCCCCCCACCCCTCACACACACACACCCCAAGAAATAAAAATAAAAAATAAAATAAAATAATAATAATAATAATAATAAATGAAATAAAATAAAATATTTTTTTTTTTTTAAATCATAACAATAAACAAATAATCATAATAATAATAAAATAAAATAAATTAGGTCATTTGTCAAATTGCCATATCTCCTAAAGTAAGTGTTACATGAAGTTAATCTTTGTGTCTATAAATAAATTAGGTCATTTGTCAAATTGCCATATCTCCTAAAGTAAGTGTTACATGAAGTTAATCTTTGTGTCTATAAATATGTATTTGACTTCAAAGAATTGATTGGCACCATTATTGTGACTTTTGTAAAATTGCCATTGTTAGCATAATTCCAAGATGGCGGCCATAGAAAAAAAAACCCACACAAAAGAACACACCAAACAAACAAACACTAAAAAAACCCAAAACGACAATGTCATAGCCTCTGCCCTCACCCATCCCTGGCTTCGGCTATAGGTAAGAAATTTTACCTTGCGCAGTCTGTTGGTGTTCCGTTTAAAAATATGTTATAGCATTCATCATGGGTTGTGTTTACGAAACTTGATCATGGCGCGTTTATTTAATTTGTATGTATGTCTTAAACGCGGACTAAAATGTAATTACGTTTTTTTATCTAAACAAAATTGTTAAATACAAAGTGCTGTTTACGGAAGCTACACCTGACTAAGTAAGGGACAAATGCCATGGTATATTCTATCCTGTCTGTTGTATGTCAAAAGTACCCAGTGATTAATAAATCAATGTCCTAGTGGTGTCGTTAACCAAAATATATATATACTAACTTATGCATTTTATAAATTTGTCTAAACTGACCATGCTTCATGGACCTCGTTATCTTTTTTTAGGAATTTACCTCACCTGTGTGATGACATTAACATCGCTGTCTGTAACACTAGCCGTCGTGGTGTCCAACATCAGCATTCACGGCAGGAAGAGGACAGCCCTTCCCAATTGGTTGCAAAGGATTGTGCTCGCTCTGGCCAAAATCATGTGTCGCAAATTATATTTTGTGAAATCCCCCAACACAAACGACCCTGGTGAGGTCATAAAGTTCTCCTGCAGACGTGGGAAAGCATTCTACAGAGGAGCTGAGAACCATCTGTCCAGCGACTCCGGTTGCGGCTTGATTGACTTCGAAAATGGCGATCCGACGCCACTACGCAGGTGTGACCGGTTACCGAGGAGGCCTCAAACTCGTGTGCACACAGACTACGAGGAGATTCTAGCTCGACTTCAGGAGCTGATTTTGAAGGAGGACGAGAAGGAAGACTGTCTGGATATCTGCCGCGAGTGGCAGGAGGCCTCGGAGGTCATCGACAGATTCATGTTCTGGGTGTTCCTCTTCGGGACGGCCGCTTCCACAATCGTGCTACTTATTATCTTGCCGCTCACAAAGAAAACCAACTTTGAATGAAATTCCTCACAAACAAAAAACAACTTTGAATGAAAGTCTTCACAAAGAAAACCAACTTTGAATAAAAAAATTCCTTACAAAGAAAAATCAACTTTCAATGAAATACTTCACTAAAAAAAGCCAAGTATGAATGAAATTCATCTTTTGTCTCTGTTTTGCGAAAATTGTAATGATGAATTCGAAGGATGTACCCACGACAGGCGTGCTTGAACGTGTTTTGGTAATGGTGGATTGATAGACACTTACCAGGCTCTGTCATTTACAGGCGTCAGAAGAAGCCACAGGAGGGGCCAGTTATATATTTGTTTTGCATTTCAATATGGGTGGGATGTGTTGGGGGTGAATACATCATTTTCAGAGTTGGGTGGTAAAGTGACTCCTGCCTCCCAAACAAGCTTCTGACGCCTAAGTAATTTACATCTATGGCCGAGCTTATTGGGATGCTGGCTGTGTTATCGGTTTTGTATTCAGGAGGTTGCAATTGTTACGCCTAACAAATTGTTAAAATGAATGTGATCGACTGGGTAGGAAGGAAACAAGTCAAATTGTTCGCGAGCGCTCTCCCTTCTATGTTATACGCCACGGAATCAGTTTGTATTTCTGTATTTCAGGTCCAAACAAACTACACATCTAACTCATTAACCGCTATTAACTCGAGATACGTCTTATGTAGCTGGTGTGTGTGTGCGCGCGCGTGCGTGTGCATACGTACGTGAGTATAATATGTGTGAATGTGTTTTTGTGCGTGTGCAGAATAGCATGCCTGAGCATTAACTGGATATGATATAAACACGGATATAAAATCAAATATATCAGTACACCTATAGAGGCTAATTTCAAGCCTCGCCCTGCGAGATTGTTTTGGTTTATATTTATCATAGTTAAAATATGAATTAACCCCAGATTCAGTGATAAAATTTCATTTCATTTAAACTTATTTTCGTGCTTATGCCCAATTAAGGTTCAAGCACGCTGTCCTGGCCGGTTGGTGATACAATTTATATCACCTGGTGCAAGGCAATTGTGCTAGCATGCCAAAGGCAGGTACGGAATGGTGAGTTATCTCCCTTTAAACATTGGCGTACATTGTGACTATATTGATTTTTTATTATTATTTATTTACTTTTAGAATTTGTATTGCATTGTTGCATCGGTCAAACATATTCCCTACATTACGTTAATTGCTACATTTTGCGGGGGGTGGGGGGGGGGGGTATGAATATCTATAAGAACTTCCAAATAGTTTTACTAGAAATAAACACAATGTTCTTCTAGCTCTTAAGGCCCCAGATAATGGAATAATTTCACCGACATAAAGACCTATTAAAACTGCATCTCGAATATATTTAACGATTTATAATAGCTACATGCACTGTTCGAAATAAGATAACTTGAACTTGTTAATAACTCGAATCATATTTAACATTATGTATATAATATTTCAATAATCTTACTTGACGTCTGTATAAAATAAGCGAATATAATATTCTGAAATAACATCTTATACGCATCGACAGAATCACAGATCGGATGTGTGTGTGCGGGGGGTGGGGGGTATACGCTATCATTCGTGGAGCAGGGCCTGTTCCAGTTATTTTCGATCGTCGGCTGCAGACATGTCACAGTTCATCGTTAAGATGTTCGAGCAAGATCCCGAGCAAAGGAAGGCCAATTCACAAGAAATACCAATGTCGTGGATTGGCCTTCCCTTTGTCCGGATGCTGCTCCAGGGCACGTGCTTATAAAACTGAATATTTAATGAAGTCATACGCAAACAGTTTGCTTATAAAATTTTCATAAGCACGAGACCAGTACCTTGGGATGAGACACAAGAAACCAGTCTCTCTCTCTCTCTCTCTCTCTCTCTCTCTCTCTCTCTCTCTCTCTCTCTCTCTCTCTCTCTCTGTGTCTTTGTCTGTCTCTCTGTGTCTGTGTTTGTCTTTCTGTCTCTCTCTCTCTCTCTCTCTCTCTCTCTCTCTCTCTCTCTCTCTCTCTCTCTCTCTCTCTCTCTCTCTCTCTCTCTATCTGTGTGTGTATGTGTGTGTCTTTCTGTCCGTCTGTCTGTCTCTGTCTCTCACACACACACATATATACACAAAGAAATATACACGCCCTCGTATACACACATACACGCGCACACGCACACACACACACACACACACACACACACATACACACACACACACACACACACATACATACATACATACATATATATATATATATATATATATATATATATATATATATATATATATATATATATATGCACGCACATACAGACGCACGCAAACACACAGGTACACACACCAGCTGGCGAGCAACACGAATGAAGGAGCATACTTCAATGTACTATTCGACGTGTGATTCTGTCGATGTAATGTCATGTAGTCGAGTGGCAGCCATATATGAACTGAGACCATATTATGGCTTATATATTTTTTGTGGGCCTCTTTGTATATATGAACATCAAAACTGTATGACTTTTGTATGCTGTTGATTATTTATGGAAATAAATTTCTATGCCATACTTTAAATGAATGTGTTGATATTATCATATATTAATTTTACTACTCTTGAATATTGATATGTCGAGGGTTTAGTGCCAGAACCACTTATCTCCTTTCCACTTCAATCTGAGAAAACTGCACTGAAAATTTTGGAATGCCCTTAAAAATCGGAAACTTAACTTTTGCTAAATATTTTACTTTTAGATACTAGCAGTTATTTGTTTTAGTATAAAACTTAAAAGTTTGTCTGTTAGTAATAATAGATAATGATGTAATTAGATGAAGAAATATTTAATTTATTCTGGCTCCTGGATCTTGAACACAAACAGCTTCGACCAGCATGCCAGAGCAAGCTATTTTATAAACAGTTCTTCTTACAGCCCAGCATGTAACAAATTGTGTGAAATCTCAAGTCAAGAATAATGTTATCTTGCAATGAGTCCACGTGGCATATAGTAAACTTTCAAGTTCGCAGCAGCTCTGAAACACCTAACTGGGTCTGTGTTGTTAATACTTTGAAAATGTACTGGAGGCAGGAAGTAATTGTAAACAATAACACATTATCTCTGGATGGCAGACACTGGCAAGGGTCATGGGTGTTTCCAGCTGTGTGCACAGTAAGCTTATCCTACACTGAGATGCAGGTTGCTACAAGCACTTAACAACTTTAGAAAAACATTTTGTCAAACAAAGCAAAGCCTTAAAACCAGTTATAACAGATACATTTGTTACACTAATTATTACATGAAATGTAAGCTATCTGTCACGGAGATCCAATAATACCCGTAACTGAATAAAACACGATTATCCAAATATCTCTCCTAACTGTATATCTATTAGATCTCTATGTATCGGGCAGGCTACTACCCGAGTTGCCCGGCTCTAGGAGTGATCAGAGATAAGATCTGATATAAATATATATATATATATATATATATATATATATATATATATATATATATATATATATATATATATGTGTGTGTGTAGCACGTTTAGTTCACTAGAAAACACAACAAAACACAATACACCTTGGAATCTGTATTAACTCTAACGCTGACAAATGTACTTGCCGCAGTAGTTAATTAACAACAACAATATAATAACAACCCAGAGTTAATCACTCAATTAGTTAATCACTAGGTGTCTAGTTTACACAATATTCTAATCACTTCACCGTGATACACACACACACGTGTAATAATTGAGAAACGCTGCCAGGGGAACTTAATTAATAAAGGAATTATAACTCTATTCCTAACTGGTTAATTTTTAATTAACCCTTAAATACTCATTCAGTAACCTTGTAATACAGAATTAATACTGGTACATATCACAATAAAGACAATAACCTACAGTTTACCTAGGTCCTCTAGGATGACCGGCTAAGCTTTATCTTACCAAATACTCGTATAAAAATATTAGAACAGAGAAGCCTACAATTTACTTCGTCAGATTACCGGAGACACTGTCTAAAGAATATTGGTATAATACAGTATTAAAATATTTAAAGTAACATCAATCACATCAAGGTTATATAACAGTGCAAAAATATATATTTACCAAGTCCGGTCTGAACTAATATAGGTCGTTCAGTTGGACCACGTCCGTTCCCCTGGATACTTCCAATGTTTCTCCACGATATATCTAAAAGCCTAGCTTTTTATTATAAAAATCCCAGACTAGTCCAAAGACAGCGAATATCGCCTGGGGGCACAACGCGGTACCTCACCTATCATGTGATATTTCCACAACTCCCAGAGACGGTATAGTTTCTTACAAGCCTAGACTGATCGACGTCTAGTTCGCTAGAGATACCATGGTCGGGCGGAGGTATTACGTAACCACTCTCCACATGGCCTCCACATCTGGTCTGGGTGTGTATTGGGACGCAGGACTACCACCGTCGCGCGGGGGTATTATGTGCCCAAGCTGCACACGGCCCTCTAAAACAATTAACATCGCCACAGGCGAAAAGATAAGAGCATGTTCCGTCACACACCCCCACCTCAAAAAGGATGTTTCATCTACTCTAGGATTAGGGAAATATACTACATTTAAACAAAACAAAAATGTGCGTTAACCGACGCATCCGGGTATTTATAGTAATAAGGTGACTACCAGTAATCACACTGAGTCTCTGAGTCCCTGGTATACAATAAAAACAAAAACAGAAATCAAGAACGTCAACACATTATCACAACGTTCAACTTCGGGACAGGGCATCAGCGATTACATTGGATGTGCCCTTGATATGTTCAATGGTAATTGGGAATTCCTGCAGAAGAAGACTCCATCTCCAAAACTCTCTGGTTGGTGGCTTTCATTCTGTGAATGAAGGTGAGAGGATTATGATCAGTAAAGACCACCACTTGATGCACTGCCGATTTCACGTAGATCTGAAAATGCTTCAGAGCTTGTACCATGGCCAACGCTTCCTTCTCTATAGTGGAATAGTTCACCTGGTGTTTGTCAAACTTTTGGAGAAGAAACTTACAGGATGGTCCAGTCCATTTTCGTCTTCTTGGAACAGCACAGCTCTAGCTCCTACTTCAATGGCATCCACAGCCAGCTTGAAAGGCATTCGGTAGTCTGGTGCTGCCATCACGGGAGACGAGGAGAGCATCTGCTTAAGACGGTTGAATGACATCTCGCATTCATCTGACCACTGGAACTTCGATTCCTTCTTTAGTGCCGCACGTTTTACAGGTTTTATCCGATAGTCATGCTGTCTATTCGGTGTAGCGTTGGGTTCCAAGGGCACATCCTGGATTAAGGTATTGGTAACCGTTGGAAAGTCCTGACAAATAAAAACATTGTCTTGTATCAACGTAGTCAACTTTGCTCGCTGGGGCTGTCAAGGTGCTGTAGATAAGAACTAAAGTCTGCTAGAATCTGGCTGTTGGTTAATTTGATCTCTGCAGTCTTGACGTCATCACAGGAAATTGAGTCTCTCAATTTGGACAGGTAACACTGGAACTATCGGCAGTCTGTCAAAATAACCTTTTAGCAAATTGATGTGACAATACCTACTTTTCCTAACCCTATCAGTAGTGTTTATCACATACCCTGTCTCATTAACCCATTTGTGCACAACATAGGGACCGAAATACCGGTTCTGTAATGAACCCCGTTTAATGGGAAGGTACAGCAGCACTTTATCCCCTGGTTTAAATTCCCGACTCTTAGCCTTCCTATCAAACACTGATTTTATTTTGCTCTGAGCATAGCTCAGATGGTTCCTAGCTAGTTCGGTCGCCTGCTACAACCTAACTCTAACTCTCCCTACATAAATCTGCAGGTTTTAGGCATCATCCTTGTCTAACCAACTATCTTTTATCAATTTGAGAGGGCCTCGGGCTGAATGCCCATAGACCAACTCAAATGGGGCGAATTCTAAAGATTCTTGCTTCGCATCCCGTACTGCGAACAACACGAAAGGGATTGACTGGTCCCAGTCAGTACCATTGTCGAAACAATGGCAGCGGAGCATACTTTTCATGCTCTGGTGGAAACGTTCTATTGCGCCCTGGCTCTCAGGGTGGAATGCAGCAGAACGAATCTGTCGTATATCTAACATAGACAGTACTTGCTGGATCATCGTGCTCATGAAGTTCGTACCCCGGTCGCTTTGAATTTCACCTGGTAAACCCGTGTACGTGAAGTACTTAAGCAGCGCACTAGCTACAACAGACGCAGTAACCTTCCTTAAGGGAATCGCCTCTGGAAAACGCGTAGTTAAACACATAATTGTTAACAAGAATTGGTTGCCTGAACGCGTTTTCGGTAATGGCCCCACGACATCTATCAACACTTTTGAAAAGGCTTCCCCAACTATGGGAACCTTCTGCAGGGGATAGGGAGGAATTAGCTGATTTGGTTTCCCCACAACCTGACACATATGACATGACATACAATGCTTACTGACATCTGCAAACATTTCCTTCCAATAAAACTCTGAGGAAAGTTTACTATGAGTCTTATTCTGCCCTAAGTGGCCAGCAAACACGTCCTCATGTGCTAACAATAACAATGACGGACGGTACTTAGAGGGCACCACAATTCTACATCTTGTCACACATTCCTCACTATCAGGCACAACCTTCTCCACACTCTTATTCATTAATAATCCATTGTCCATATAATAACCTGACATCTGATCCTCCATCGCACCCTCAGTTAACAATATAGTGCGAGCTGCCAACAAATATGGATCAGCCCCCTGCTCTAGGATTAACTCTTGTCTATTACAACGTAAGTCCCCTCTATCAAACACAACTGGTTCATTTACCCTCTGCGGGAGGTCAACAGGTTCTACCACATTTAGTTCCTCAGTTGACTTATCTACCAATTTACTGATAACCTCATCCACTCCAATTTCATGGCTCACACATGTATCAGACAAATCACAATTTTCCTCGGGGTCTTGTGCTACCCTTCTGGCCATAGCCCTAGTCATTACACACGCAGGATATCTAATCTCATCAACCTCACACTCTTCTATGGGTAAAGGGCTGTCTTCAATTAACAATTTATCACCTTGCGGCTGGCAACACTGACTAGTCAAATCGTTACACAACAAAACTCCTATGTTTTCAAAAGGCAAGTCCTTCACAACACCCATAACGACTGGTCCCGTCACAAACTTCGAACTCAAGTAAACGTTATGTAACCGGACAACCATATTTTCCCCAGTAACGGAGGTTAAGGCCAAACTACGTCCTGTATCTGAATTCTCTATACCAGCTAAACAATCTGACGTTATAAGAGACTGGCTACACCCTGTATCTCGATAGATTGATATAGCCTTAGGACTCAGCTCTTGTTTTACATCACAAACCATACCAGTGGACACATACGGGTTTACTTTCTCTGCCATGGGGCTAACCACTAACTCTCTCGCTAACGGAGCTGACCTCACTAAACCGACCACTTACGCATTATCGCGTTTCCTTTTAAAACAGTCCCTGACAAGATGGTTATCCTTTTTACACTAACTGCAATGTGGACGAAAAGTTCGTGCATTGGCTGATAATGCAGGTTTATCCTTACTTTGCCCACCAGGTGCATTCCTTGCCTGACTAGCTGACCAACTAGATGACTCTCCCCGATAGTTACTTTCCCGGGAAAAACCTGGCTGAAATTTCTTCTTATCACCCTGTTGTATAGAGCCACCCTGTGCTGCCTGAGCTTTGTGTATTAACACGTAATCATCTGCCGCTATGCCTGCCTCCTCTATTTTTTTGATATCACGATCCTTTAAATGAATACGTAAGCTAACTGGTAATCCATTTTTAATGTCCTGTAAGATCAACAATTCCCTTAACTCGGTACATGACCCTACCTGATGAGAAACCACCCATTTATCAAACATCCCTGCTTTCTTAGCCACAAACTCACTATAAGACTGACCCTGCGTTTTTCTCAACTCGCTATACCGTAAACGATAATTCTCAGGTCGTAACTCATAAGCCGTCAACACTGCAGACTTAACTAGGTCGTACTGACTTGCTCGCTCATCACTCATTCAATTACAAACTACGCTAGCCTTCCCCTTAAAGGGACACACCCTAGTTACGGCTAGTTGTTAACCATTACAGCGTTGTTTTTCGCTATTAAACCCATTTTTTCACAAATAAAATTGCACTTTACTTACCGTTTATTATTTAGAATATACATTTCCATTCACCTGAAGTGTTTTTTAGTAATCCTGGTAATCCTGGTGTTTCTAATACCACAAAATGCATTTTTCGTATTTCTGAAAAACGGACGCACGTTTGAGAAACAAACGTTGAGCAGACAAGGTCTAATCTATTTTTAGACGGGATATTTCCATTTCAATGTCACAGACGTTGGTATACCACGTAACCGTTATCATTTTGGTTCGGTTTGTTTTCTCGTGCACGGTTCGCGCAATCAACATCCGATTTGTTGTTGTTCATTTGTGAGATTTTTCTTCACAGTTGGTGAACATTTTCAGTAACAATAAAGTTCAGACAAGTAAGTATCTCAATGCAAAACGTTACAAACCCTTAAAACCAATAATAAGTCCTACGATATCTGGAGAGGGGATACAACCAGGACAGAACAGTTGGAACATGTCCAGGAGAGGTGAAAAGAACGCACCCCAAGTCTGTGAAATTTGTCGTGACGTAGGCATTGTTGTGCTTCGAGCGACATCTACCGGTGACATCAGAATACAAAATTTCCAAATTATTTCAAGCAATTGGGACATGGGGATTCCCATGGTATTTATCGATATAAAACCTGCTTTTTCACTCCATTTGATAAAAAAACGTGATCTAAGTGTGTTACAGGTTTGTAGATTAACCAAATTATAATTTATGTTCGCTAGATGGAACTAGGGTGTGCGGCTTTAAACTTAGACACGGCTAACAATGTCCACTTAGACTGCGGCCAATTTAGATGCTTAGCGGCCCGTTCAAAAAGTTGGAAAAACATCTACCTCCTGGTCGTCAAATACAGGCACTAATCTATAAGCCTCCGACATGTTAAACCCAATTCCTGCCTCTCGTCTAACTTCTTCAGTATTCAACTTTAACACATGTTCCACTTTTAATTTTGCTAACTGGAATTCTCGATCCCTCTCTCTCTCTCTCTCTCTCTCTCTCTCTCTCTCTCTCTCTCTCTCTCTCTCTCTCTCTCTCTCTCTCTCTCTCTCTTCTTTTTCTCTATCTCTATCTTCTTTTTCTCTCTCTCTCTCTCTATCTTTATCTCTCTCTTCTCTACCCTTTCTTCTCTTTCTCTATCCCTCTCTCTATCCCTCTCTTCTCTCTCTCTATTCTCTCTCTCTCTCTCTCTCTCTCTCTCTCTCTCTCTCTCTCTCTCTCTCTCTCTCTCTCTCTCTCTCTCTCTCTCTATCTAATGCACGTTCTTCTCTTTTGTACTCAAGCTTTTTAAAAGCTAACTGTTGTTCCACACTCAACTCATTTATCTCTATCTCTGGAACAATCTCACTTTCTTCCATAACAGGACTATCACCAAAAACTTCCTGGATAATAATTGTCCTTATATCTCCTAATGTTTCAGCTGATGTTAAATCAATTTCCCGCTCACTCGCGATTTCACCTAATTCGGCCTTACGCGCCCTCTTTATCTCCACTACACTGAGCGTATCCAGCAAATTCTTATCCATGTTTAGATATGACGCACTTATTTTGTTTCTAGTGAACAACGTTGCTACTTCTAGTGAATTTGTAAAAAAGTTTTATAAAGCCCTCATTTACAAACCATACTTTTCAAATATGCATGTCCCGTTTCAGATCCCGGACGAGCACCCCAATTTTTATTCCTGTCACGGGGATCCTATAATACCCGTAACTGAATATAACACGATTATCCAAATATCTCTCCTAACTGTATATCTATTAGATCTCTCTGTATCGGGCAGGCTACTACCCGAGTGGCCCGGCTCTAGGAGTGATCAGAGATAAGATCTGATATAAATATATATATGTAGCACGTTTAGTTCACTAGAAAACACAACAAAACACAATACACCTTGGAATCTGTATTAACTCTAACGCTGACAAATGTACTTGCCGCAGTAGTTAATTAACACCAAAAATACAATAACAACCCAGAGTTAATCACTTAATTAGTTAATCACTAGGTGTCTAATTTACACAATATTCTAATCACTTCACCGTGATACACACACACACGTGTGATAATTGAGAAACGCTGCCAGGGGAACTTAATTAATAAAGGAATTACAACTCTATTCCTAACTGGTTAATTTTTAATTAACCCTTAAATACTCATTCAGTAACCTTGTAATACAGAATTAATACTGGTACATATCACAATAAAGACAATGACCTACAGTTTACCTAGGTCCTCTAGGATGACCGGCTAAGCTTTATCTTACCAAATACTCGTATAAAAATATTAGAACAGTAAAGCCTACAATTTACTTCGTCAGATTACCAGAGACACTGTTTAAAGAATATTGGTATAATACAGTATTAAAATATTTAAAGTCACATCAATCACATCAAGGTTATACAACAGAGCAGACATATATATTTACCAAGTCCGGTCTGAACTAATATAAGTCGTTCAGTTGGACCATGTCCGTTTCCCTGGATACTTCCAATGTTTCTCCCCGATATATCTTAAATCCTAGCTATTTATTATAAAAATCCCAGACTAGTCCAAAGACAGCGAATATCGCCTGGGGGCACAGCGCGGTACCTCACCTATCATGTGATATTTCCACAACTCCCAGAGACGATATAGTTTCTTACAAGCCTAGACTGATCGACGCCTAGTTCGCTAGAGATACCATGGTCGCGCGGAGGTATTACGTAATCACTCTCCACATGGCCTCCAAATCTGGTCTGGGTGTATATTGGGACGCAGGACTACCACCGTCGCGCGGGGATATTACGTACCCAATCTGCACACGGCCCTCTAAAACAATTAACATCGCCACAGGCGAAAAGATAAGAGCATGTTCCGTCACACTACCATACCAGTTATAACAGATATATTTATTACACTAATTAAACACAAAATGTAAGCTATTGTAGTAAACTGTACCATATCTGTAGAGTTGAGATACTAACTGAATAAATAATGTTAATTCAACAGTTAAGATAAGTTAATACATTCAATGATTTCTAATACAAAGTAATTTAACGAAACAAAATGAATACAGGGCCAGTAACTATATTCGGCATTTTTCCTTTAAGGTTTTCATTCGTTGTAAAGTGTCTACGTTTTGACATGTTCTAAAACAAATGTTCTTCAACTTAATGTCTTGAACAGCAATTTAGAGCGAATAAAATGACAAATATATCTACAATCAACGAGTAATGATTCCTAGCAGAATGCGCATTTTCGTGGGTTTTTGAAAAATGCACAAAACAATCATCGTGTTCAAGATGTTTGCATGTAAAATGGGTCAGATGTTACTGAAACAATGTTTAGAAGTTATCTGTGATTAAAACTTACTAAAATAATATGACATTAGCAAATAATTAACACAAGTCTACCGGCCCTTAATTCATTTTGTTGAGCACATTTTAAATATGCAAGTAATACTACTAAAGATAACTGTGTTGAAACCAAAATCTATTGATTGATATACTTTAAATTGCACAGCTATGTACTGACGTATCCTGGTAACCAGAGATTGGACACAAGAGGACCTTGTCTTAATAAATATACCTCTTTGTTCACAATACCAACTTTTATAATGCATGTCGCCCTTTTATAATGCATGTAAAAGCAGTGCCCTCTTTCCCCACTCCACCCCCAATATAAAATCCTGGCTACTCTAATATATATATACACACGCCGTTAAGGTTTGTGGACTAGTTGGATATTGACATGGATGGAAAAGAAATATTTAATGGCAAGCCAGCACATGATATTTTTAAACCATGCTTATCATATGTCCTGTTTGTGAGGTATTTCGACACTTGGTCTGTAAAATGCAGAAGGAAAATTGTTATCAGCATAGTGACTACTCCAACAATACAGCGACAAGGTATTATTTATAAGCACTTCCCCATTGACAGGAAAGTAAATACCACAGTCTTGAATGTACTAGTCCTGGGCACTGGTAGAAGTAAGATAAAAGCCGATGAGTCCACTAAGGGCAATCAATCATATATCCTATCGCATCTACCTGTACCACTGAGCTATGCTGACATGGGTGATATACTGTATACGTAAGTGACGCTCAATTTGGTTTTAGAAAACAGTTCTCAACGATCGACGCCGCTTTCATTCTTCAATCTTTAATTGAACGAATATTGAAGAATAAAAAGCGACTGTATTGCTGCTTCGTGGACTATAGTAAAGCATTTGATTATGTCAATAGACAAAAACTATGGTACAAAATGATTCAACTTGGTATCGATGATAAAATGCTTAATGTCACTGTATGATAATGTGAAATGCTGCGTCAAATATAACAGTATGCTATCCAACTTTTTCAGTTGTAGAAACGGACTTTTCCAAGGTGAAGTATTATCACCGATATTATTTTCCATGTTTGTAAATGACTGCGAAATGCATTTCTTATCAGATAATTGCCCCTATATCGACATCCAATCATTAAATATATTCCTACTTATGTATGCCGATGATATGGTTCTCCTAGCTGAAACACCAGAAGGCCTTCAGTCAATGCTCAATTCACTATCAAAATATACTACCAAATGGGACCTAACTGTAAATACAACTAAGACTAAGGTTGTCATTTTTAGAAATGGGGGGATCATTCGAGACAACGAAAAGTGGTTATACAAAGGTGAACAGTTAGAGGTTGTAAATGAATTCATTTATCTTGGCTTATTATTCTGTTATAACGGTAAATTTAATCGAACTCAAAAACGATTCGCTGATCAGGGAAGAAAAGCCTTGTTTTCATTATTAAACGTATGCAAAAGACATTATTTTTAATATTGAAACAATGCTATCTGTTTTTGACACCTATGTTAACAGTATTCTTAGTTATGGGTCAGAGGTCTGGGGATTCCACTGTGCAAGGGATGTTGAAAATATTCATACAAAATTCTGTAAAAAACTACTTGGAGTACAACAAGGGGCCTGTAATGAATTTATATATAGTGAGTTAGGGCGTTTTCCTCTGTATATTATGAGAAAATTAAGAATTTTTTTAAATATTGGATTAAAATACGAAATACTGAAAATTGTATCCTTTTAGCTATATATGAGGAAATGGAACGATTAAAGGGTAACTGGGTAACACAAGTCAAACAAGAACTAAATAGGCTTGGACTAAACTATATATGGAACATACCAAATGTTGGTAACAGAGAATATAATATAATTAAGGAAAGAATTTACGATAATTTTAAACAACATTGTTTTAGTCGAATAACGACTTCACCGAAAGGTACCTTATATAAATTTTTGTTACTTGAATTCAAGCTACAAACATATCTTAGACAACCCATACCATTAAATCACTTAAAAGAAATATCAAAGATCCGAATTAGTGCACACAAATTAAATATAGAAATCGGAAGGTATAGGAAAA